>NC_056747.1:1345275933-1345353952 GCF_019279795.1 Protopterus annectens
CAAGTGAAAAATCTAGTTCACCAAATGTCGCTAGAGGATTAACATCCATTCGTAGACAGTCCGCCAAACGGTCCATGGCAGGACGTGACATCACAGGAACTTCCTGGCTGTTCTGAACAGTATACGGCAATTCAATTGACTGTTGCACCCCTTCCATCATGCCTCCAGGCGGAAAAAAAGAGCTAGTAGATAAATTACTAGCTAGTAGATAAATATTACTAACATTATATCTTCCCCTCATTTTGTATAGATCATCTTCTACTAATTTGCTATATGCAGCAACTAGGGGATGCGTCACTAGTATAAACGTACTTGGTTTCCTAAAATTAGGTTGAGAAGAATTCTCTTCTCCATCAAATGCTATCTTCAAGGATAAATTCTTAATGAATAGTTTAAAATCCCTAAGTGTTTCATCATACCTACTAAATGTGGTAGGAATAAAGGTCAGTCCCATCTACAACCTTTTATCCGAGAGTTTTGGTCATTTCAACAGCGAGTGGATTTGTGTATGGGAAACAGTTTGTTCTACTCCTTCATTGCGTTGCTCCTGTGTGTTTTCTTCATATATTTCATTACTGCTTTCTACAAAGGAGCATTAACTCCGAGCGGAAGATATCGTTGTTTTCATTATATTATTTATATTTATATATATTATATATATATATATATATATATATATATATATATATATATATATATATATATATATACAGACAGTGAGATATAAATATACATGTATGCATACATATACAGATATATCTGTATATATTAATGTAAATATATATATAAATATATATATATATATATATATATATATATATATATATATATATATATGTTACAGTAAATATACACATGTATATAGCTAGGATATAATACAACAGTTACAAGTAACATATGTGCCCAGGCCGTGCATATGGTGGTGGGAGGTCCAATAAACAAACATGTAACATGTAGCATCACCCCCCACCCCCACCCCAGCTAGGCTAGTGAGACATACAGGCACACAGTAAACGTAAAAACACCACTGCTTCCCAGACCACCGGCAGGATACTACCAGTGGGAGAGACCTGAAATGTCTAATCTTGAAACATAGACATCGATGTCCCTTGTGGGACACCAAAAATTAATGATCGAAGCCAGTCCCGGTAATGACTTATCACACCAGGCTGTAGATGTACACGGAATAGTAGGTTGTGCAAGCCTGATAACCCATGGGTCGACACAATGTATGACATGTGTCCTGACATGGGGAGAGTGGGCAGTGTGCAGTGGTGTGTTTATACGCCACCTGCACCCACAGTAAGGATGCGTGCTGTAGATGAGTGTCAGGTGGGGCAACTATGAGTATGCAATTATGGGCCTAGGCCTGCAGGTGTTGGTTGGCAGAGCCATATTAGGACTGCCCCGGGGATGTAAGTAATATCCCGATATGGGCATAGCTGACACCCATACCTCCCAACCCCTAAGAGCACATCTACTGGATAGGCCATAAACCACTGGGGGAACAAATAGGGACCATTACCATTAAATGTCCCTGATTACCAGAGACGTCTCTGATTTCAACCCAGATTCTAACTCTGTCCCACCTAAACCCTCCTAGAACTAGTAATATTAGGAGGAATGTTGGTGGATTACACGTAATGAATAACAACAACAGTTAAGAGTCATAAACAGCACGTACCTCAGACAATATGTATGAATTCATATGCTCTGAGTCTGTCAATGTGTCAGGTTAACAGCACCAATAATTTAAATGTGTCCCAGATGTTGTTATGCCATGTCCCTGATTCAGTCTTCATTTTTCCCCAATCGTATGAGAGGTCTGATAGGGACAAAAAGCACATATTCCACTGACTACCTTAGAAAGATGATAGAATAATAGGTATGCAGTAGCATGACTCGGCTGACGGATGTGGGTTCCTAAACCCAACTACTTGTCTGTATTGAAGAGTCTCAGTTTCCATGTATTAGCCAAATGGGTGCAGATTATAAGAGGAACACACAAATAATATGAATAAAACACTGGACAGGTCGCGCATTCCGTACAGTCGAATGGCATGCCGTCGCCTAATGTGCAGCCATTCTCGATACTGTAGGCATGTAATCTGATGTAATAGGCATCACAAGGTAATATTGTGGTCCTGGCTCCCACCCAGGGGTGTGAGTGTCAGATGCAAACACCAATGTCAGTGCATTTGCAAGTGCGGGAAAAAGTGGGCGTAAGCCTGTTTGGGCACCAGTATGTGAGTATTACACTGGTAAAGCAATGTAGAGGCTAACTGAGTGTAAGAAGCTGTAACCAGAGGTTAGCATTGCTTAACACCACACAAACCCATGCACACCCGCTCACAACTGCTTTAATGTGCCTTAATGCCTCCGTATCCAATGGTCTTGTTCTGCCCTGCAACAAAATAAATGGCCAATGCAAGGCTCGGAACCAGGACCCTGCGCACACAGCTAATGTGATATACCAATATGCCATGGCAGGTATATAGACATCGGACCTTACCACAAACATATCATACAGCGCAGTCATTCAACATTATAGGAAATGTATTCCATCATTTAGATGTATGTGTGAGTGTTTATGTCCAGCATATAGGTACATACATATATAGAGCTATATCAGGAATATACCATGTGACAACAAAGTGTTACAAACGAATGAAAAGGGAAACACCAGCGATGCTTATATTATGTAGTGGTGTTGTCCTATTTAATATCAAGACTACCTCAAACAGACATGTGTCATTCATACATGCAAACAGTTGTACATTGGCTGTATACATCACTCTGTGCATGTAATGTACATTAACACAATAGTTCCTGTCCAATCATTATGTGAGAACAGTACTCTTGCAAGGTGCTGTGTGCAACATCATCATCATGATAAAGGTAAATGGGGTAACCGTAGATGGACCAGTAGTGTTGTGTGTATAATGGGATTGTCCGCATCATATGTACCTGGAATATGCAGGAGTGATGTGCATACAAGGATTGTATGCCTGAGGGACAGGGGTGAGGATAACAGGAGGATGTTGTGATGCATATTAAAAGGGTTACATGTGTCCAGTGGAGACGTGTGTGAAATGGACAGCTATGTATGGGGCAAATGTTGTCCTAGGATCCGATTGGCCTTATGTTTCCATAGGGTGAGAGTGAGATGTGGGGGAAGGAGAGTAGGTATGCCCATGGACGATAGGTAGGGTAGGATCACAGACATGACAGCATATAGGGTTGGTATATGACACATGTTTGGGGATACACCTCGGACAGGGAGTGGTGTTCGGTATTCACAAGCCCATGGAACAGTGGGACGGAGGTCCACAGACATGGACAGCCACCACTGCACCAAAACAGCTGCAAAGGAAGCAGTGCTGGGGGCTGTCCAGGTGAGGCAGCCTCACCCTGTAAATGTGACACTCCGCAATTGAGCTGGCATATCTGGCCTCAGAACCCCTTATTGAGCCCTCAACGCACCACGTTTGGGACCGTATGACAGCGGACATGTTCCTGACTGGCACTGCTCCCAGGGGGACAAGCCCCATTCTCAGTGGTGGTACCACCAGAAGGTGGTGCAGAGCCAACAGAGGTTGAGATCCAAGGCTGGGCCCCAGATGTGCTGGTGCCTGGTGCCATGGCCAGCTGAAGTGGGACAGGAGGTTCTGCTGGGACCTCCAAACCCATACAGCCTATGGTGTTGCAGTTTAAACACAGATATGGCTTAGTAATAGACAACAGCATTCAGGATTACTTACAACAGTATGCATAGATATGACCATCAACCCAACACAACAGATGGTATACATTTGCAGAGGGAGCACAACACATGCATATGTACTGCATGACATTACTGCATTTCCTGTGTTGCACTTAATTTAAAATGATTTTTTTCTCTAAAAACTGCATTTTACCTGATTTTGGCCTAGCACTCAAGTGTGGGGTCATTTATTGCACTGTTGTGATTATTTTGCTGCTTGTGTATCTCTGCTACCTTTAAACTACAACAAAAAGAAAAAAAAAATCTTGCTTTTTTCCCACTTTCTGAAAGTTAAGAAAGTTCAGTTACAGATTTGCTGTTCTGAACTGTTTGGAAGTTTCTAGAAGGCCAGTGCTTGCTTGGGCTAAAGGGAAGTCTCTGTGTTCACCAGTGGGAGTGGAGGAGTGGTTACTACATAGAAGCTGTAGTTTTATTGGCCATTTTGGGTCAATTCTAAACTCCTTGATCTTTCTCTCTTAAAACCCTACGATTCTCTTTTTGCGCGGTTTTGCGCACTGAGCAGCATCAGGCAGCGCCGCCTAAACAGGTTTAAACTATTCCAGGCTCCACAAAGACTGCTCTTCACTTTTTCCCTTAGAACTGTTCAAACTCTCAAAGTAATCACTCTATTCTGTTTCTAAAGCCCTGCACTTGCTCAGCTCTTATAAGGAAACACTAACTAACTAAAGCACTACACCCTCCTTGACTTCTAATAAGTATTAGACTCCCGATTGGTCCTTCCTGATCAAGTGAAAAATCAGTTCCCTTCCCTAATCGGATCAGTAAAAAAAACAGTTCCCTATACTAATCTGGTATGTCCAAGGGTCAGTTTCAAGGTTACTCTCCAGTCCAGCTGGTGAATCTGGGAATTTTGAGGCAATGTTACAATTGCCTTATGTACACAGACAACCCTCTCTTCCTGCCAGCAAACTCTAATACATGTGAGAGATGCAGTTACACAGCCAAACTGGAGGCAGAGCTCTCTCAACCCAAGACTGGCACAGTCAGTCAGGAGGAAAAGGTAACCACCCACACCACAAATCCAGTCTCACACAGACCGATTGCATCTGCATACCCAACACATAAACACACAAAAACATACTCAGAGGCTCTAAATAAAAATCTGCCTAAACAGCAAAGACCTCCTAAGCAGATATCCAAGCAACAGCCACCCCTCAACAATACCCACAAATCACATATCTCACAAAATCAGTGTGCCTCACAGTCACAGCCCATAAGGCCAAACAACATACCAAATACACTTGTTATAGGGGACTCTATTGTCCGGCACACTGACGTCCCACTCACCAGACTGAACAAGGAGAAGGTCACTGTAAGCTGCCTGTCAGGTGCCAGGATCCGCCACATAATGCAAGCACTCAGGTCACTCCAAAGCAAGTACAAGTATGACTCCATCATTGTCCATGCTGGTGTGAATGACCTGAGATGTACCTCCCTGGACTACATGAAAAGAGACATAGAAGAGCTCTCTGACCATATAGCCCGGGCTGGTATGTCCCTGACCTTGAGTAACATCTTGCCCTCACCAAGAATGATGCCTCAGTATAAAGACAAAATGATCAGTTTCAACAATTGGCTAAAGTATTGGTGTCATTCAAAGGGGATCCAGTGTCTGTCAGCCTGGGATGACATGCTCGACAAGCCACGTTGCTTCACTAGGGACGGCTTGCACCTGTCACCCTTAGGCTTTTGTATACTGGCCAAGGCTCTTGCCACCCCCATAGTGCCTTTTTTAGGCAAGGCTCAAAGGACAAACTCACCTCCATAGACAACCCAAAGATAAAAAACTAAAGGTAATGCTACTCAATGCCAGAAGTCTAAACCTCAAGATGCATGCACTCGAGACTCTCCTCAGTATGGAGAAAATCGATGTCTGTGCAGTAACAGAAACCTGGTTCAAGGCTCCTGAGAGCACCCCAGCACTACCAGGTAATAACTCATACCATGCTTTCGCCCCAAATCTCGGACCGGAAGCACAAAAGGAGGGGGGTATCTATATTCATCAAAGATACCTACACCTCCAGGTTAATGGCACTGCATGAAGCATTGGAAACCATCCATGTGCAACTAACAGCAGGCAAAACTGCCTTTCAGTTTGTAGCCTGCTACAGAACACCCTCCCTATTACAGGAACCCCACTTGGCATTCCTGAGAACACTGGAGAATATGAAGGTCTCTCCAAACACTATGTTATTGGGTGACTTCAACTACCCAAACATTGACTGGGAAAACTACTCAAGCCCAAACACCCTCACTTCAACGGTTCCTTGAATTTATAAACTCTAGCAATGAAACAACTGGTCACCACTCCCACAAGAGGGAACAACATATTGGACCTGGTCATCACCAACATGGGGACTCTATGTTCCACACCAGAGGTAAACCCCTCATTGGTAAGATCAGACCATAAACAAATTTCCCTGGACATCCATATCCCGTCCCCACTCCCAGCCAAGGAAATCACTGTAAAGAATTTCTCCAAAGCCAACTTTGCACTTCTCAAGACTGAGGCGGAATCCTTCAAAGCCCCTGGGCCAGAGGATAATACAGCCCAATCCGCATAATCCTTTACAAATGCATTCTATGAGCACCTATAGGAATGCATGGATCGTGCTATCCCAAATAAAACCAAGACTCACTCCTCCAAAAACAGGAGACCGGTCTCGTGGACCCCAGCCATAAATAAGCTATACAACAGAAGGAGGAAGCTACTACATGACAGAGCAAAATCCCAAAAAGGGAAGGCATCTCTGATCAGTATTAGCAAGAAACTTCGATCCCTCATAAAATCATCAAAGGCCAGTTTTAAAAGAAAAATTGCCCTAGACACTAAAGATAATCACAAGGCCTTCTTTAGTTATGTCAGAAACATGGGCAGAAACTCCCATATATGCTCTGAATTGTTGCATAATGGTACAAAATATACTGAACCTACAGACATAGCCAAAATCCTGGCAGACAGATACAGTGCAAACTTCTCCCCCCCTTCCCCCCCAAAGGAGCAAATGCCTATCCCAACTGAATGTAACCTCCCTGACATCACAGATGCACAGGTGAAAGCTGCCCTCTCCAAAGCAAAAAACACAGCATCTATGGGACTGGACGGTGTCCCAGGCTGTGTCTTACATGAGCTCCAAGAAGAACTGAACCCTCACATTAAGTCACTGTTCAAACTTAGCCTTACTACAGGATATCTACCCAAAGAATGGCATACAGCTACAGTGGTCCCACTCCACAAAGGTGGTGCCACAACAGACCCTGGAAACTATCGCCCTATAAGCCTGACTAGTCTGGTCTGTAAAGCTTTGGAGCGTATTATCGTGGAACTCATAAACAAAGACATCGGGAGCCTCCAGACACTAGACCCTACCCAATTTGGCTTTGTTAAGGGCAGATCTTGCCTCTTAAACCTAGTTGATTTCTTTGAAACAGTTACCAAAGCCATAGATGAGGGCAAAGTAGTCCACACAGCCTACCTGGACCTTGCAAATGCCTTCGACACAATACCCCACTCGGGCATCATAAATAAGCTTACCAGCTTAAATATCAACCCCTATATCACAAGATGGGTTGCAAACTGGCTCAGAGATAGAACCCACATGGTCAGAATCGCAGGTGCCATGTCCGAATCCAAACCAGTTACAAGTGGTGTCCCACAGGGCTCAGTTCTGGGACCTCTCTTGTTCGGTATATACTTCTCTGAGGTTCAGGCTAACACAGGGGGGATTATGGCTGACAAAGTTCGCAGATGACTGCAAACTGGGGGCCATAATCGAATCTCCAGCTGACATAAGCATCCTCCAAAAGGGTCTCACAGAGACAGATGCTTGGTGCCAGAGCCACGGCCTCAAGCTAAATGCTAAAAAGTGCATAGTCATCCCCTTTGGGAAAAACAAGGTGCCCACAAATTACCACATAGATGGTGATCCATTAAGTACGGAAGAAGTAATTAGAGATTTGGGGACCAATGTAGATAGTAATCTCTCCTTTGATAATCACGTTGCCAAAGTGGTTAGAAAGATCTTCTATATAGCCCACCTTATCACGAAAGGGTTCGCATCTAGATCAAGAGAGGTCATTGTGCCCCTCTACTCATCACTCATCAGGCCCATAATTGAATACAATGCCCCTTTTGGGATGTACCTTACCCGACACCTGCAGCAACTGGAGAGACCTCAAAAGTACCTCACCAAGAGGATAATGGGCTACAAACAGATGTCCTATGCAGCTTGACTAAAGAAATTCCAGCTCTACTCAGTTGCTTACTGCCTACTCAGAGGCGATCTATGCCTGACGTACAAAGCCATGTCAATTCCAGAATTAATGGACATGCTCCACCTCAAAAAATCCAAGTCCCTTAGAGCTACACGCTCCAGGGACCTAAACCTCTGCACAAAAATAAATAGGACATGCTGGAGGGACAGATTCATTTCCAAGAAGCTCCCCTCACTCTGGAATAGAATCCCAATTCATGTTAGACATAGCCCCTTGCTGACCCTCTTCAAGCGAAATTTGGACGCGTGGATGGGAAATTGCAAATTCACCCCTGGGATTTCTCCTATGTCCCTGCTAGACAGAGGCACAGTAAACTAATCTTAAAAGGGTACCTCCTGTGACCTACTTTACAGAGGCACAGTAGGCTAATCTAATGGGGAGGTGGAAGCCAAATACACTCTGGCTAGGCTTATAAATGCCCTAGGGCAGATTGCCTAGTATCTACCTATGAACCTATGAACATCTGTACAAAGTGTAAAAGACGTGTGACTGCAGCTATGAACAGTGGCCCATTATTAGCATGTCACTGAGAACCCCAGACAGTGTCTGTCATACCACTGTTTCATGTGACATATGTCCAGTCAGGGATGAGATGGCAGTAACACATCCCTATCACCATGTACTGGCTGCAATCCTCACACTATGCTCCTGCTGTGCACAGATGTGTGCTCAGTGTGTAACACAAGAAACAAATGGTTCCACACACTGACCAGTCCAGAGATGGCCTTACAGATGGGGGTCCGTCATGAACAGAGCACTGTCATGTGTGTTTTAAAACATGCAGAATAGCCATTACCACACACATGTCAAACAGGCAGTAGTCTCAATGCAGCATAGCTACACTTACATGCTGTAGTCATATCTGGCACATCACCCTCCTGTCTTTAGGCTATTTCCCTGCTGTGTATGTTGTTTTGAGGAACATCCAGATATCATCCATTTCCAAACACCACATCCAGGTACCACTCACAGTGACTGTCATGGTCAAACACCAACAGGATGTCCCTGGATACTGTACTGTGTTTTTCATGCGAAAGGCTAAGGGGACATCATCACAGATTTCCACATGCAATCAGCTACAGGAAGACTGCATGGCCATGATCATGACCACCACTTATGTTGCACAAGCTGCTGCTGAGCTGGTGTACACCTCCACATCCACCAGATAGTGTGTGGGAGGGACAGACAGAGGCAAAGTACATCAGAGAAGGGCTTGGAGACTAATACCTAAGCATCGTCTGTCACACACCTACCAGTACAGGGATCAGACCCCTGACCGACTAGTCATTACTATTACAAGTGCATGCAGTTACTCCATGTTCCACAAAGCTGACATGTTAGTGTGCTGTAGGAACAGATATGTGTGTTGGTGAGCGGCATCTGCAACAGAGATACAGTAGACATACATTAGGTGTAGCACACATGGCTTTCCACATGAATGGATGTCATTGTCAACACAACCACATTCTCTAATGGACTCACATTGACACTCTTTGCCAGGCCCACAAATGCACACCCTAACTACATAGCTTGCCACACTGCAGTAATGCACAGGAACTACATGCACCACAGGGGATATCCGGAGGTGCTATAGGCTAGGGCATGTGAAGCTGTTTGACATTTGTTGGTATGCCAGTGGGAGTTATAGTGGGACTGACTGTGGTTGGGAGCATCATACCCCACACCCAGACACAAGGTGCCAGTACTGACATGCATGTGTGCATTAAGATGGCTGTGCAAGGCTGAGTGAGGGATAATCCTTGGCATAACACCACCCAAAAATGGTGTTCAGTGTGGTACAAGGGTGTAGTGTCTGCAATGTCCCACACAGATGGGTATTGTATGAACCGCCCTGACATCCTGGATACCATTGTGTATGGCCATAGCTTTGCAGTGCATGCCATGTCTGTGTTTGATAGTCCTTGACATGTACATTGCCTGGGATGTGCATGTCCCACAATAATGTACAGTGACATGTACAGGTGTACCTGGTTTGGCCGGCACATGTTGTGTACACAGACTGTTATCCTCCAATATGCCAGTACTGGGCTATTGTGGCAGAACCTGCTTATAATCAGCAGGGTGACCATGCACCTGTATTGATAGCATGATACAGGTATTCCCTTGTGTCAGTGGCATTAGTTCATACAGGCCATGTGTACGGCATTGTATGGTCTCTGTGGATCACATTTGATGTCACCACATATGTTGCAGGCATCCAGTGGGGAACATAGTGAAGGAACATTGTCCGCAATTACGTGCCTATTGTACTGCTGTACAGGGTGCCATGTCCTCTGCAGCCCACTGCAATCACACCATGCCTACTATCTGTCACCAAAGTGCAGGGTACTAGCAACATAGCGGGATATTATAGGCAAGTGTGTTTGTGTATGACACATGGTTTCAGAACAAATTCCGGGTACTAGTAGTGTTGCATACTTTGTTCACCAGGCCTTTTGCCAGATGTAGGGGTATAGCTTGCCAACACAGTCCTGTGGCTAACTGACAGCTGTACTCCTTGTGAGGTGGGCATCATGACATACGACGGACGCCATATAGGAAAACTACAAAATCCACTTCCTAACATGTCCACTGGTTCGACACACATAGCCACCTCCACACAGGCTCTGACAGTCAAACACACACCTTCCATGTCCTGGAATCGAATCCCTACCTAACTAGTTTATTACATTAAAGCAATATGCAGTTACAGCATGTGCTATGGAGAATATTGGGTTAGAGTAGTCTTAGAGGTGTATTCCAAGGTGGGTGACATCAGCAGGATTGCCAAAGTTGGTCATGTGAATTGTACAGAGTGTGAATACTCTAAAAAGCATTGTTCTTGTCTCAGGTAGACAGAGACACACACACAGTTGGACTTTCTTGGAATAGAACCCCTACCTAACTAGTTAGTCACACTACAGCAATATGCAGTTACAGCATGCGCTATGGAAAATACTGGTTTAAAGCAGTCCTAGAGGTGTATTCCTAGGTGGGTGACATCAGCAGGATTGCCAAAGGTATTCATGTGAATTGTACAGAGTGTGCATACTCTAAAAAGCATTGTTCTTGTTCAGGCAGACAAAGACACACACACACACACACACACACACACACACACACACACACACAGTTGGACTCTCTCAGAATATAACCTCTACCGAACTAGTTATTCACACTACAGCAATATGCAGTTACAGCACATGCTACGGAGAATACTACGTTACAGCACTCCTAGAGATGTATTCCAAGGTGGGAGACATCAGCAGGATTGCCAAAGGTGGTCATGTGAATTGTACAGAGGGTGAATACTCTAAAAAGCATTGTTCTTTTCTCAGACAGACAGAGACACATACACAGTTGGACTTTCTTGGAATAGAATCCCTACCTAACTAGTTTTTCACACTACAGCAATACGCAGTTACAACATGCGCTATGAAGAACACTAGGTTACAGTAGTCCTAGAGGTGTTTTCTTAGGTGGGTGACATCAGCAGGATTGCCAAAGAAGGGCATTCTGTGTAGTGTGGCTCTTACATGTCTGTTACCTGCTTATTGTCATGACAACACATTTACACCTGCTTACAACTGCTTTATGCAGTCCTACTTTATAGTATCAACAAGGCTTGCAGGTCCTGAACCTTGAACCATGTACACTGAGGTCACTGGACCTACCACTAGGCTATCTGCATTGCACACATGTTGCATGGAGTCTATAATGTGTATCCTACCACAGGTATTCCACAGTACTGAAAACAAATGGATCAGTCCCTTTGCGTACAGATGTACAGTACCCTTGAATGTACTGTACTCTGTGAAGCAACAGAGACAAGTCTACATCGGTACAACTGTCATAAGTATATATATATATATATATATATATATATATATATGTGTGTGTGTGTGTGTGTGTGTGTGTGTGTGTGTGTGTGTGTGTGTGTGTGTGTGTGTGTGTGTGTGTGTGTGCATATACACAGAAACAGCTATACATATATATATATATATATATATTATACATATATATATATATATATATATATATATATATATATATATATATATATATATATATATATATATATATATATAATATATATATATATATATATATATATATATATACAAATATATATATATATATATATATATATCTATATATATACATATATATACAAATATATACACACACACACACATGTCTGACCACCCTTTGTGACCCAGAAGGGTTCCAAAGGAACTGATGTCTACACAAAACAGAGGCATCGCCTGTGTCACAACATTTAAATCATAAGCAGTTCGCCAGAGAAGGGATAGTTGTTGTGTATGTGGTGTTTTGGGTGGGGAATGATGGCTATTGTAATCTACCCCGGAGATTGTGGAGTTAGGGTGGAGGAATGATGGGTATGGACCTACACCACGATGACCACTTCGGTGTCACTGCTCGACAGTGCCACAGGAAAATAACATACCCAACTGTAGTCTTGCATGACTGTGTATTCTTTACCATTCCTAACTATGTAATACTTTGTAGACACCAGTCACCATGGTGTGCTAAAAGACATTACACATGTGTATGCCTGGCTACAGCATAGTCACACACACAAACACACACACACACACACACACACACACACACACACACACACACACACACACACACATAGGTGCCAGTATTGTGCATACACATCATGTCTATGTAAAGGTAACTAGTACAGTGGTATGCAGTTGGGGTATGTGCCACAGAATACATACACTTACATGCGCTGATTGCACGCCTGAGCTGGGTGACATCACAGGACGGATTACTTGCAGTGGGGAGCGGGGAAGAGAGAGGTTTAGCAGCTGACAAGGATAAAGGCCAGAGCAAAAGGAGGTATCGCTTTGGAATGCAGCAAAGCCTGCTGCCATGACAGGATGCCAACACATATACACACGCAACCACACTCATCCATTTGCTGACACACACACTCAGGCTTTTACTGAGACACACACACAGTTGCCAGTGGTGGGATCAGTACTCCTGCCTATCTAATGTTCACAATTACAGTGACGCAGTTACGAGATGCAGCACATTCCACGGCAGTCAGACTGCCATTCTACAATTGAGGACAACACCAGGGAGACTGACAGTCACGAAGTACATAGCTGTAGACCTGTGTGTTTAAAGTAGGTATCCATTACAACTTGTATGCACAAACAAGACACATCATCTGCAGGTAGGCCTGAGAGGTATAGTTGTAGCATAACAGGAATCTGAA
This sequence comes from Protopterus annectens, assembly GCF_019279795.1. Taxonomy (NCBI): domain Eukaryota; kingdom Metazoa; phylum Chordata; order Ceratodontiformes; family Protopteridae; genus Protopterus; species Protopterus annectens. The sequence goes on from NC_056747.1 coordinate 1,345,289,250, forward strand.
CCGGAGTATGGCCAGATGCGAAATGGACAACTAGTATCGCTATACAGGGTTACAGTGGGCATGCTCATACACTTAGTAGCACAGGGCCTTCTGGGATACACTATGACTACAACTACACAAGGTTATACTGGGCATGCTCATACACTTAGTAACAAAGGGCTTGTTGGATGCACTGACTCAAATTACACAAGGTGACAGTGGGTACGCTCATACACTAAGTAGCACAGAGCTGTTTGGGATCCACTCCAATTCTAAACACTGGAGGCCACAGTGTGCATGCTTAAACACTTACATGTACTGCACACATTGTAATGGACTCCTATTGTAAACACACAGGTTAACAGCTAGGTACATCTTACCTGTCAGTATATATGCACATCATACTGGTTTACTACCTGATACCTGTATGTGGCCTGTAAATGATATATCTGTGTCTGTGCTGTGTGATACACATGCATACATCTACATGACGTACTGACATATATATGTTACGTATACACATTCATGCATGTGTGGACGTGACAGCAAATAGGTTACCTGGGTCACACAGGTGGATGCTACCAACAGCATGTGTCACACACCTCGCTGCCCTGAAAGGCATACATTGATAGCAGGTTGTGGACAATGGCATTATATGTGGAACACTGGTATGTGCAAGCACAATGTGTGAGCCACCTTGTGTAATGGTACTGAGGTGCAAGTGACAAGATGACCTCTCCCACCAGTGGTAGTAGTTGTCATTATTACTAGGATTGCTACCCTAAATATATCTCCCATTGGTCATATACACAAGTTCTGCCGCTGTCCATCACCCTACATGGGGCATATGCTACCAAGCACATGAATGCCACGCAGTGATGTCATGGTACAGGTGGCAACTGCTAGACCAGAACAATGAGCCAATGTACTGCTGTTATTATGAGGTCTTCCAGTGTCTGTTATTCTGGCCTGTCATGACCATATGATGAGCCTTCAACACAGAGCAAATGCATCCATGTTACATGTATGTGTGGATAATACCTAGGTTGCATTTACCCATATAGCCGCATTCCAAGGCAAATGTCCTACACACAGAAGTAATACCCAACACCTACATGACAAATTCATTAGATGCCAATGCTAACCCGTGCTAAATGTGTGGCTTTAGTAATCCATTAGCTCAATGTAGAACCTACAATGGATACCGACATCTGTGCAGTGAGGAACACCTGGCTGAAGGCTCTGTAGTGCACAATTGCACTACCACCATATAACTCAGATCCAGACTTGTGGGCCATAATAGTGGTATGGAGCATACCAGGTGGTGGTGTACACATATTCATAAAGGCTACTCACATGTATGGACCACTACTCCGACATAATGCAGCACAAATGAGTCAGGTACATGTGACAGTGGCAAATGCAGCATCCTATGTTGTATCCACATATACATCCACCACCTTCTTCCCAGACTACCAACACACATCCATATGTGGTATGCCAAAGTATGGTAGACCAAAAGATAACCCTCAATTGGTGGGCTGTACCTAGGCCTACATCAACTGTGCAATGTACCCATGTACAAACATAGCCACATAATGTGTTATGCAATGCAATAATACAACTGTTTGTAACCTGCTCAGTTGTACACATACCAGGGCCCCTCGGATGTTGTCAGCATTAACATGGTTGACTTTTGCTGTACACCAGTAACCAACACCTTCATGGTTGGATATGACCTAACCGTACCTGCCCTGGATATGTACATCCCACAGTCATACAACATATATCACATTACCATCACTTTCTTTTACCTTTCTACATACAGGAGGCTGCAGCCATTACACATATGCACATGGCAAATAGCATGCTAACAGTACATAAGTTTCAATATCTATGTTGACAGAGGTAATATACCCTCTCTACTGGTCACCCATGACACATTTCATATCATACAACACCCCATATGGCATGCATGTCTTTAGACATGTCGACCTAATGCAATGCCTACAAAGATATCCAAATAACAGGACCATAGGGCCTATACTAGGCCTGTATTGACAGACACGGGGAAATCCAGCTCTGCACTGTATGTTCCTGAGTAGTCACAGGTGATATGTTCATGACATGTGCAGCCATGTGTGGCCACAGCTCCTACATATACCCCATGTCAACAATTGCAAGCCATGCATGCTGTGTGCTGTCTGGACATTAGCCTTAGTACCTCAATAGACAGTACATGTTGGGGTGAGATGTTTACAAGCCACAGATGCTCGGCTATGTTTCACACATGGCATGGGAAAAGTGTGGAATGTTTCCTCTTGACCTGCTAGTGCACGTACTGATGTGGACCACATATGTGTACATGTATTGCTGTTTGTGTGGATTCCATGTTTGTGCAATGTCTGATGTCTGAAGGTGACTGCTGTCTTAGTACATCATGCTGTTGCAATGCAACCTCAACATTGCCAACTGTATATGGTGATATGCTCTAAGTACAGTAAGCCATACATGAGGTATAGACAGATGTTTGGACATGACTGCTAAGTGGTGGGGCTTCTTTGCAGATGAATGATTACTGAGTACAGCTCACTGGTGTGTAACAACCAGGCCTACAATAACCTGTGTACCTGCTAAAGTCAGGTTTGTTAATTAAAGTGGAAGACAGATAATGTAGAATGCTGTAAGAGTGACACTGAAGGCAATCCCCATGACACCTGTAACAGTAATACCTCCCCTTTGCATATATTGTGCGTATATCAGCACAGTTGTCAGGAAAGAGTCAGTAAGCATTGTACCAGATGTGATAGTGCTGTACTGCTGTAGTACCTATCATGAGATAGCCATGTGTTTGATTAATAGTACTGGCACGTGTGGGTGTGTGTCCATATATGTCACGTATGGTTGGGAATACATCCCACATGTTATCACTCTCCTGAACACTGTTGGAGACACCAGTACAGAGTGAAGTGTACAAAGAAAGCCATAGGCATGTGGTTGAACCACACACAAGTAAAGTGTCTGTATGTATGTGACATAGGTGTATATCTTTGTGAATGCCAGTGTGTGTGTGTGTGTGTGTGTGTGTGTGTGTGTGTGTGTGTGTGTGTGTGTGTGTATGGCTGTCCAGTTCCTGGAGTGAGGCTGTATGTTACCATAGTGGAATGTTAATGCCCCTTCCCCCCATCCACTCAAAGCAGTGTAGCATGCCTGTTGATAATATCAATTGTTGACAGGCACACAAACTGCCTGTTAACATGTACACCCTGGGGTGTGACCTGTTGTTGCATAGCCTACTAATGGTCCCCCCTCCCGATATACACTCACTGCACTTGAGTATCCCTGTTGATGTCCTCGATCTTAGGACATTCCAACTACCTGTACATGTGTACTCTCTGTGGCGTGTCTTGTAATTGTGTAGTACTATAATGACGATATGCACATAGGCAGGGGTCGACATCCGAACACTGGAAACTGTGTGTGTGTGTGTGTGTGTGTGTGTGTGTGTGTGTGTGTGTGTGTGTGTCAGAGTGTATGTTACTGTGTCTGGACTCCCTGAGTGTGTGGGTGTGTCTGTGTTTGCATGCTGTCATGGTAGTGGGTATCACTGCTTCTCAATGTGATGCCACTATTTCCACCGGTCTTTAACGTTGTCATCCAGCATACCACACTTTTGCCCACTCCATGCTCCAGGTAACTATACATGTGATGTCACCCACTATGGATGCGATGGCTCTGAACACAGTAGCCTACTACTCAGTTATCATGCACTTGGATAATTAGAACAGTAAACATAATTAAAACATGGGAGAATATAACTGTGTTGTGGAAGCTACAAAGTGCATGCAGGTATTGTCATACTGACCTATGGGTAGTCAACGTGTACATATGGGACTCCCGCATACACCAACATCCCCGACACATGTATGTACACCAGAAAGAGGAAGGCAGAACGTCAGGATCAGCATGCTGTTAGTGTTGTTATACATGATACATGCTGTCAAACATACAAAATGCATTCCAAAACTGAAATACATGTTATGTCTCCTGCCTGCCAACACTACTCAACAATATTATCCTACAGTTGTCTATCTCGTATGTTCACCCTGTGCATCAGACCATATGAACATGTCCCTGCACCGATGGTGTGGATGACAGGGATGCAGCACAGGCATCATCATATGCACAGTGTGATAATGTTTGTCAGAAGCCTAGGCTGTGCCATTGGATGACATCATGCATGTGTGTTAGGGCCTGTGATATCATTGGGCATTTGTGGATGTTATGTGTGTTGAGGTGCCCTACATTTATTTCCAGTGTGTGTGTGTATGCATGCACACAAGTCTGGCATGAGGCTGGCCTACACAGGGGTAATATTGACAGCTGCAGACTGTACAAGTCAAGTGTCACAGTTCACAGTGTCCGGCCACAGCCACGTGATCTGAGCCTGACAGGGGTTGCATGGGCACTACCAGGCAGAGGTCCAGATTGGGTACTGTCTGATGACACATGTTCACTGGAATTGTGTCCCTCTTGGGACCGTCCAGGACCACATGCACATGGTCTGCTGCATCCTGGCATGGAGTGCACAGCACCAGCAGCACTGCTGCTGCTACCACCACTATGGGAGGGGGCATGTGCAGTAGCATGTTTATGTAGACCTTCAACAGGTGATGTAGCTGGCCTACATCCACGTGCTTGATGCCTTGCTCCCACCAGATTTTCCAGCACAGACATTCCACACTAGAGGATTGACATGCCATGGTCAAGGACTCTCACCATGTCACCCAATCATCTATCTATAACATCTGCATGATGATGGTGAGCATTTGCAAGTGCCTGGATGTTGTTGGTTAATGCATGGACAGCAGCCCTCTGAAGCCTCAGACTGTCTCTGTTGTGCTGTTCAGCACATGCCTGTGCCTCCATTACAGCCCCAAACATGCATCTGGTGACACCAGCAGATGTGCTTGGTCCTGCAGGGGCATGTTGGCCAGTGGTCCTCCTACGAGCAGCACTGGGCACATGACTGTCTGGGACATCACCTGTTTGTTGACTGAGAGCATGGTGTGCAGGCATGCCTTCCATAGTCACCACACTTCCCTGTTCCATGCTAAAACCCACCAACTGTCCTTCCTCTATGGCCGGTGGTGATGGGTTATGTGCAGGCAGGGGAACTGTGTGCGAGGATGAGGGGGGGACTGGTGGAATGGCAACCAATGGCACAGATTCAGCCCCTGACAACCCTGCCTTTGCCTCAATCATACTATCATCACTGCTAGAATCTGTTGTGACACTAACATCATGTGGACCGCAGGAGAGCAGCACACCTACATCAACACCTGTGAGAGGAAGACAAATACAAAGTACATTACAAGTTATAACAGACACACCCACACACACCCCCACCCCCACACCCCCCCACACACACCCACACACACACACAGACACACACACACAGACACAGAGACACACACACAGACACAGAGACACACACACACAGACACACACACACACACAGACACACACACACACACACACACACACACACACACACACACACACACACACACACACACACACACACACACACACACACACACAGACACAGAGACACACAGTAGAAGACATAGAGACACACAGAGTAGAACACACAGAGATACACAGAGTAGGACACACACAGACACACACAGACACACACAGACACAGAGACACACAGTAGAAGACATAGAGACACACAGAGTAGAACACACAGAGATACACAGAGTAGGACACACACAGACACACACAGACACACGCTACATGCATGTGATATGGCGGATGGTATTCAGCATAGACAATTATAGTTTCAGCTTAGGCAATTATAGCTGTAATCATACATCCCTGAGTTGCACATAACAGCATGCATGTGGTATAGCAGACGGCATGCACGTTACATACTTATAGTGGTGGTTAGCATACATACCAGTATTGCACCATTTGTATTAGTAGCCTATGCCCTATATCTGCAACACAATGCATGCACTTTGCACCGTTGCACCGCACTGCCATGGTGTGTGCAACATACACCACATTTTAACAGACCATCGCTGACCTTTATACATCTGCCACTGATGCTTTGTGTTGGCCACCGCCCCTGTGTGTGAGGACATGAGCAGTAGGGTATGTCAACTGCATACTATGTTTGCCTGAGCCCTAGCTTGCATATATCCCCCAAAGCAGTGCATGTCTGTTCAGCATTATTCTTCCTACCCCTGAGCTGAGTGTAGACATTGTGCATGTGGCTGTACACACATCTTTGACATGGCTGTCCCTACTTTGCAATGGTGCCACAGACCAGCACAGGTGAACAGTACACCAGCCTGCTGTGTGGTGTATGACTTTGCTAATCACATGTAGTATGACATGTCTTCTGCTGACATGTTAAATGACATACATACATGTGTAACACAATGGTGCCCTTTCCAATCTACAGTACGGTAATGTTGTCCCAATGCAGGCACGTGTTATACTAACATGGGCCTTCAGCTGATGCAATGTTGTCTGTCCACCTTAAATATATGCAGGGACATACTGCACATTGAGCTGATGTGCATAGCCATTGCAGGGCATCATGTGGCTTCACAATTGCTATACAGTGTGAGCTATTGGCACGGTTCATAGCCATGACTATGTTCACATACATTACATATCTAATGTGAAATGTGACCCGCATCACCAAGGTGTATACACAATAAACCCTAATGTGGAATGTGTGACACAGGTCACAGTAGAGTATAAGGATGACACCCCTGCACATCTGCAATCATATTACTGATACCTGCTAACTATGCCCACACATGGCTAATGTACAGGTTCACTATGTCGCACATGCCATCTGTGTATCTCACACACATGAGGGGCAGGCATGACAGTGATGTCTGACACCAGCAAGGTGAATCTACTGTATCTGTGGCAGGATGTGGATATATGTGTATGTTGTACAATACATGTATGCATTTGGATACTGTATAGGTGTATGCTTCCATGTCGTGACACACTCCAGATGTTCAGGACATGTTATGTGGTGGTTTCATGTTATGCCTACACAAGCTGTGCATAGGCCTGTCTGCTGTTTAGTGTTTCACATCTGCAATAGCACCATTACACAAAGGCCATAGTGATATTGTGTTGAGCCAATGTACAAGAGGGTGTAGACACATGTACATCACTTCTACTGTGTGCTTTGCTTCATGCCTCTGGCCATCCTCCATGGCTATGTGTACACATGCGCAGTCCAATGGTTGTGATGGCCATCGTCTTTCACATGTCAGTGTTATCCCATATGACATACACCCAAAGATGTCATATGCTCCACTGAGGACAGGGTTATGCAGACAAAGGGTTGTATGTATGGGATGTGAGACTTGTTCCTCGGGATAGTTGACCAGTGTTGCAGTCAGCCCACTACATGTCATGGACTTGTCTGATAGCACATGACAGTGCATGGCATTCATAGCAAGGGTATACTCCACAAGGGTGTATCCTGTGTGCCGGCCATACTCCAGCTCCCCCATATTGTGTGTGCACACATATGCTCTCTGTACAGTACTGTTCATATTCCCAACATGTGTAATGCTGATATGTAGTACCTGTCCCTACAGTGGAACACACCTGCACTGTTGTATTCACTGTTGTCCACACATCTGGCAATGACAGTTTGGAAGGTTTAGTGTAGGTGTTTCAAATAGTCTACATTGTTTCACATAGGTAAACAGTGTGATGCATTGCAGGACTGACCAGTGTCCATTACCAGGGCCACCATACATTATGTGTATGTGTGTTATGGCAGATAGCATGCAATTAATATGTTCCATACAGTATCAAGTCTGGTAAATAATAACAATCTTATCTGACACAGGCTGCTGTTGCTGCAAAATGCCAGAGGTACCTAAACAGGGGTGTCACAGCAGTAAGATTATCCACACCTGTGTGGTAGCTACAGGCTGCAATGTCTATGTTAGAACATAAGCCAGTACAATACACTATCTTATGGAGTATGCACATCTGTGCATCCATAGAGTAGCAGACTATAGTATGTAGCATGTGTGCATGCATGCCTTGCATATGATGTTACATTACGTATTGTACAGTAACACATTTACCTATGTGATATATGGTTGTGTTTTATGTGCAGTAGTGAGTTACCAGGCAACTCCAGGCTCGGTGGTTGAGAGACACCCACCTCCACAATAACAGCTAACGCTTGTGGATGGAGGCCTGCAGGTGTCCCCAGCTTGGCCAGTTGCTCCTCGGTAGGTGTGAGTGGGGGCTGGGTGAGTAGCCCACCACCTGTTGCACCTTGTTCCCTGGCGATTGCATTGGCACACTGTTTCGCTCATCTTATCTGATCGGTGCAGTGTCAGTGCACCTGCTGATAGGTGCGATTGTGACCACCAACATCATTTACCCTCCTGCAGAGTTCCTCCCGCAGGGCATCCCACTGCTGTGCTTCCTGTGGTACATGGCTGAAGAGCACAGTGTAGTTGTCGAGGAGATATGGTATGAGGACCTCATCCTCCAAGTGGCTGTATGGCGGCAGGCAGGTACAGGGCATACCTAGAAGACATAACGATGGAGACAGTTCACAGTAACTCACAGAGAAGTACAGCAGTACAGCTGAGCATACATGTGTATCACATTTATTAACTTTACAAATACGTCCTTGTAGATCTACATGACACTAACATCACTGACATATAAGTCACACACATTTGACACCTACTGGTGATGTGATGTTATCACCCGATATGTGTGTCCCATGTGATGACATTGCTCATACACCATGTGGATGTTGTCTTGACATGGGCATGTCTGTTTGCCTATTGTGGTGTCTTTACCTATCAGCACATGCCTGGATGTGTTCACATTAATGCAATCTACCTTAATGCTGTGTATATGCCACATATATAGTCATACATAGCTGTTAGGGTCATGACCTGTGACCCTGCAAACTTGCAAGCATGTATGTGTTGTCCCATATACATCTACATGGCACTGTACAGCTGTGTAGCATCCTGCCATGTATTGACTGTGTTGCGTATGTGTAACACATGTGACAATAGCTAGCCTGATGGTATTTGTAGGGTTGGGTATCAACTATGGTATGTATGGTCATAGTGATGTGGTAGGCTATATGCCCTGGGCCATTTATAAGCCTAGGCAGACAGGTTACCTAGCTGTAGGCAACAGACAGGTAATAATCAGTGGCCAGTTCAAGCAGTGCCACAGAAAAGATAGACATGGTTACTGGTATGTTTGGCATCTGGTCATCACACCATGTCACAGAGAGGGGCAATGTGCAGCTCTGCTGGACAGGGATGCATAGTATGGCAAGACTATGTTAAGTGTATGGGACAGGGATCTCTAAGGCATGTTGTGATCCTTGTACTAGGCAGGTGGATGTCCATGACGTATGTGTTTATTTGGGATCAGGATGTGTTAAGTGTAGCATGTCCAACACCTGTGGGTTGGACATGGCTTGATTCAGGGTAGGCTGCATGCTACATAGTGTAGCTAGGGATTGTGAAGGCTGGTGTAGGCCATGTAAACATGGGCATTAACCCTTAAAGGATATATGTGACCTATTATGGGCCACATGGGAGTTGAGTATGGCTGAGCAGTACTCTTTATTCTTGGATGGCACCCTGTCATGATTAGGGGTGCCTCATATGTCTACCTGTCATTTGTGGTGATGTAACTATCAAAGGGAGGTACTGTCCATCTGCATCTCATACACACATCTGCCATTATGTTGACTGCTGCCTAGGTGGTAGCTAATGGGTACAGGGTTTGTAACATAGGGGATGATAATGTAATACTTAGCTGTCAGACTGTGGCCATACATCACACACTACACATCTGACACACTAAGGCCCTTCTGTATGTTGAATGCAGCACACAATGAGGTGACTATTGCACCTAGTTCATAGTCATTTGCAGACATCAATAGTCTGATGCCTTCTGTGTTAGTGTATGTGGTATAGATACCAAAGAGGGGGGGCGTACCAGGAATTACCCCGGTATTAGTGTAGCTGGCACTGGTTTGATGTGTGTGTATGCGTCGGACACCCTCTATAGTGTGGGTTTTGACAGCAGTCCAGTTGCCAAACACTCCTGTGACATAGGTGTATTAATTTTGGAACCTGTGTTATGACAGACTGCCTTCCAGACAATCTGCAAATATACAGAGCTGAGTATATTTACTTAGGATATAGAGTTTATTAATTGTTGCTGAGATCTTTGTTGAAACTGTCTCCCTATTCTGACAGACTCATCATCTTCTTTCAGCTGTTCCCATTAGGGGTCGCCACAGCAGATCACCTGTTTCCATTTCTTCCTGTCCTCTGCATCTTGCTCTGTCACACCAACCACATGTATGTCCTCTCTCACCACATCCATAAACCTTATCTTAGGCCTTCCTCTTTTCCTGTTACCTGGTAGCTTCATCCTTAGCATCTTTTTCCCAATATACTCAGCATCCCTCCTCAGCACATGTCCAAACCAACGTAATCGTGCCTCACTGGTATGGCTGAGCAGTACTCTTTATTCTTGGATGGCACCCTGTCATGATTAGGGGTGCCTCATATGTCTACCTGTCATTTGTGGTGATGTAACTATCAAAGGGAGGTACTGTCCATCTGCATCTCATACACACATTTGCCATTATGTTGACTGCTGCCTAGGTGGTAGCTAATGGGTACAGGGTTTGTAACATAGGGGATGATAATGTAATACTTAGCTGTCAGACTGTGGCCATACATCACACACTACACATCTGACACACTAAGGCCCTTCTGTATGTTGAATGCAGCACACAATGAGGTGACTATTGCACCTAGTTCATAGTCATTTGCAGACATCAATAGTCTGATGCCTTCTGTGTTAGTGTATGTGGTATAGATGCCAAAGAGGGGGGGTGTACCAGGAATTACCCCGGTATTACTGTAGCTGGCACTGGTTTGATGTGCATGTATGTGTCTGACACCCTCTATAGTGTGGGTTTTGACAGCAGTCCAGTTGCCAAACACTCCTGTGACATAGGTGTATTAATTTTTGGAACCTGTGTTATGACAGACTGCCTTCCAGACAATCTGCAAATATACAGAGCTGAGTATATTTACTTAGGATATAGAGTTTATTAATTGTTGCTGAGATCTTTGTTGAAACTGTCTCCCTATTCTGACAGACTCATCATCTTCTTTCAGCTGTTCCCATTAGGGGTCGCCACAGCAGATCACCTGTTTCCATTTCTTCCTGTCCTCTGCATCTTGCTCTGTCACACCAACCACATGTATGTCCTCTCTCACCACATCCATAAACCTTATCTTAGGCCTTCCTCTTTTCCTGTTACCTGGTAGCTTCATCCTTAGCATCTTTTTCCCAATATACTCAGCATCCCTCCTCAGCACATGTCCAAACCAACGTAATCGTGCCTCACTGGCTTTGCCTCCAAACCTTCCAACCTGGGCTGACCTTCTAATATACTTATTCCTAATCCTGTCCACCCTCGTCACACCCAGTGCAAATCTTAACATCTTTAATTCTGCCACATCCAGCTCAAACTCCTGCCTTTTTGTCAATGCCACTGTCTTCAACCCATATAAAATAGCTGGTCTCACTACCCTCTTGTAGACCTTCCCTTTCACTCTTACAGGTACTCGTCTGTCACAAATCACTCTGACAGACTGATCGCAAATATACAGAGCTGGGTATATTGTTTTGGTTTTAGAGTTTGTACTGTTAGTTGTTTCTTAGATCTCTTTTGAAACTGTTTTGTCCCAACCACCCTCCTTATTTTTGGTTTGTAGTTTAAATTTGGTGGCTTTTGCAGTTGCCCCCACTGTAGATTTGATCTAGAACACTCCCCCAGTCCCATCTCTTTACCACATTCTACCTAAAAAGCCCTTTCTGCACTTGCTTTTAGTCCTTTTTAATTTAATTGCATTTTTCAAACTGTGTGTGGTTTAATATTGCTACATACTCAAGTGTGCTAGCTTGCACTGCATGTGAATTGTTTTTACTACTGTTTATGCTACTTTTCTGTAAAAAACAATATAAGTGTAAGCCTGTTTCCTACCTTTCCTGTAACTAGTGTTCCAGATACAGATTTGCTGTATCCAGAACTGTCTGTAAGCTTCTGAGCCCCCCAAGCCTTTCTGTGTTGGAGGGAAGCCTTCTAGCTTATCAGTGGGAGTGGTAAGCACTAGGTAACCTGTCTACCACATAGGGAGTGGTTCTGGCCCAGAAATTGTAGTTATTGGCCATTTGGGCAATCTCTTCCATCTCTCTCACTTTCTGATTTGAAAGCCTGCATTTGCACTTGTTTCTGTCATGTAACTCGTCTAGTGCAGATACAGATTCTTAGTTTTAACACTTAATTTTGCTTATTCATGCTCAGCACTTGTTCAGAACTTGTAAGCACTAAATAACCTACTAATTACTACAGCACTCAATCTTCCTCATTACCTAGAGGAAAACAGTTTTTGTACTTACTTTCCTCACTTGCTTAGAGAAAAACAGCTCTTGTACTCACTTTCCTCAATTATCTAGAGGAAAATAGTTTTGTATTCAGGCATGTCCAAGGGTCATCCCCCAGTGTTCTCCCCTGTCTATCTGATGAATCTGGGCATCTTGAGGCAATGTAGAAATTGCCTGATGTACACAGACAACCCTCTCCTCCTACCACCCATCACTACAACCTGTGAGAGATGCACTTATCTAGCCAGACTGGAGGTAAAGCTCTCTCCAACCAAGACTGAACTTGACAGTCATGATGGGAAGGTAAATATTTGCACCACACCCCACCACACTCATCACATAGTGTCACTAAATCTACACCACTGAAATCAACACATAGTAACACAAAAACATTTGTGGAAGCTCTCAATAATAGCCTGTCTAAGAAACAGCGACCTCCAAAGCAGAAAGACAAGCAACCTTCATCCCCCAACACAACCCAAATGTCACATAGCCCACAGACTCAGTGTACCACTCAACCACAGCCAATAAGGCAAAACAACATACCCAACACACTAGTCATAAGTGACATAGGTGACTCTATAGTCAGGCACACTGATGTCCCACTCACCAGGCTAAACAAGGAGAAGGTTACTGTCAGCTCCCTGCTGGGTGCCAGGATTGCCACATAACCCACACACTCAGGTCACTCCACAACAAGTACAAATATGACTCTGTCATTGTCCATGTTGGTGTGAATGACCTGGGATGTATTGTACCTCCCTGGACCACATGAATAAAGACATGGAAGAGCTCTCCAGTCTTGTAGTCCAGATAGGTATGGCCCTAGCCCTGAGTAGCATTCTGCCATCGCCCCAAATTATACCACAGTACAAGGACAAAATGATTGACTTCAACAATTGGTTAAGCTTCTGGTGTCATTCTAAGGGGATCCAGTATCTGTCTGCTTGGGATGACATGGTCGACAGACCTAGATGCTTTGCCACAGATAGCCTGCACCTGTCATTCCTGGGATTCCGGATACTGGCTAAGGCTCTTGCTGCCCCTATAGTGCCTTATTTAGGCAAGGTTCAAATAACAAATTCACCACCATAACAGGAACAAGCAAGCAATACCTGAGGGTAATGCTACTCAATGCCAGAAGTATAAATCTCAAAATGCACTCACTCAAGGTACTCCTTAAAATGGAGAACATCGATATCTCTGCAGTGACTGAGACCTGGTTCAAGACTCCAGAGATCACCCCTGCACTACCAGGCTATAACTCATACCACACATTTTGGCCATGTAACTTGGACCAAAACACCAAAGGCAGAGGTGTGTCCATATTCATTAAGGATATCCACACCTCCAGGCTAGTTGCTCAGCATAATGCATCTGAGGTTATCCAAGTACAACTAACTCTGGGCAAAACTGCAATCCAAATTGTAGCTTGCTACAGATCCCCCACCATGCCCCAGGATTCCTACTCCTCTTTTTGTGATGTACTGGAAGTTATTACGGTTCAACCAAACACTCTAATAATAGGTGACTTCAACTACCCCAACATTAACTGGAAAAACTCCTCGTGTACCAACTCCTTAGCTCAACGCTTTCTGGAATTCATAAACTCCAATGCCCTGGATCAACTTGTCCACACCCCCACCAGGGGCAACAATATCCTACACCTATTCATTACCAACATGAGTGACCGGTGTTCCACACCTGAAGTCAACTCCCTGTTGGTCCGATCCAACCATATGCTAATCACCATTGATATCCACATCCCGCTCCCACCCCCCCATTAAGGAAACCACGGTAAAGAATTTCTCCAAAGCCAACTTCATGCTTCTTAAGACAGAAGTGGTGAACTTCATGACACCCATGCAGATGGACAATACAGTTACAACTGCTGAATCCTACACAAATGCACTCTATAAGCACTTACACGAGTGCATGGATTGTGCTAGCCCAAACAGAACCAGGACACTATCCTTGAAAAAAGGAAGCCAATCTGGTGGTCCCCTGCCATAAACAAACTGCACAACATAAGGAAGAAACTGTTGCAAAAGAGAGTAGAATCCCATGACTGGAGGAGCTCCCTGATCAGCCTCAGTAAGAAGCTGAGATCCCTTATAAGATCCTCCATAGCTAGCTACAAAAAAAAAATCACCACTAATTCTAAGGACAACCACAAATCAGATCATGCCTCCTGAACCTGATCAACTTCTTTGAGGCAGTCACCAAAGCTGTAGATGAGGGTAATGTGGTTCACACAGCCTATCTTGACCTCACCAAGGCTTTCGACACCATCCCCCATTCTGGAATTATAGCTAAACTCACTAAACTAGGTATACATCCCTATGTCACAAGATGGGTTGCCAACTGACTCACTGACAGAACCCACACTGTAAAAGTTGCAGACTCCAAATCTGACCTCAAAGCAGTGACAAGTGGAGTACCACAGGGTTCAGTCCTGGGACCTCTCCTGTTTGGTATCTACCTCTCTGAAGTACAGGCTTACACAGAAGGCCTCTGGCTAATGAAGTTCGCAGATGACAGCAAATTAGTGGCCATAGCCAAGTCCCCAAATGATGTGGACATCCTACAGAAGGGCCTCGCTCAGACAGATGCCTGGTGTCAGAGCCTTGGCCTCAAGCCAATAAGTGCAGTGTCATCCCCTTTGGTAAAATTTATGTAGCCATGAACTACCTCATAGGCAGCAATCTACTTAACACTGAATGTGTGATAAGAGACCTTGAGACCCAGGTTGACAGTAGTCTCTCCTTTGATAGTCACATCACCACATTAGTCAGGAAGTCTTTCTACGTGGCACACCTCATCATAAAAGGGTTCCCATCCATGATAAAAGAGGTAATTGTTCATCTCTACTCGACACTCATTAGACCCATTATAGAGTACAATGCCCCTTTTGGAATGTACCTCACAAGACATCTGCAGCAGCTGGAAAGGCCACAGAAGTACCTCACAAAGAGGATTACTGGCCTCAAACAAATTCCCTACACTGACCGCTTCAAATAACTCCAGCTTTACTTCGTAGAATATCGCCTACTCCGAGGTGATCTCTGCCTAACATATAAAGCTATGTCAAACCCTGAGCTGTTGGACAGGCTACACCTAAAGAAATCTCAATCTCTCTGAGTTACACACTCTAGGGATCTAAACCTTGTCACCACAATAAACAGGACATGCTGGAGGGATAGATTCCTGTCCCAGAGACTTCCCATACTCTGGAACAGGTTAACCATCTATGTCAAGCAAAGTTCTTCATTAGCACTCTTCAAGAATAATCTTGATGAGTGGATGAGAAATAGGAAATACACCCCAGGGATCACCTCTGTGTCTCTGCTCGACAGTGGTACAGGAAAATAACTTTCTTGGGTGGCATAAGGCAGGGAACCTTGTTGGCTAGGCATATGTAGGCCTCTGGGCCGATAGCCTAGCACCTACCTATGAACCTATGAACCTAGTTTACTGACTGTAGCTGGAATATAGTATGGGTGATGGTGTCGTATGACCTGGCAAGGTCATGATATGCAGTGTGAATCAACCCTACTGTCATCTACATCAATTACATTGACCACGGTTCTTGGCCGTACAGACTAGACTCAGCAGGGTAGTTGTGCACTGTCCCATTATCAATGGTGTCTCCCCCTTTGTGGGGTATGATAATTGTTGCTGTGCACCATTTGGGGTGTACACAGCCTGACATGGAACTATGATTGAACATGATGAGTATGTGGATAGCTGAATGTTCTTACATTTGTGTAGGATAAACCCTGGGATGTTGACAGGTCCCATGAAAGCTGTATGTATGGCATTAGAGAGTGCAGCTTGTACCTGCATAGTCATTAGTACAGGGGCCCTGTAGTGTACATGGATATATTACTAAGCATACCTTTTGGGGGTGGGAGGTGGTAGTGGGTTTAGGTTCTCCAGGGCCCTATCAGGATGGGTGGGTGCTATTTCTGTAGGTGCAGTACTTCCCATGACATAGTTCTGTGCAGCACGGCAGGTCTTGTTATTGCCATTACGATTGACAACAGCTATAGAATGCTCTGCGCTTGGCCTCATAATATGTGGCCGATTGGTTTCATGGTAGCTTTGCATGGTTTCATATGGTGTATCTGCATCTTACTGAGGCTGAACAGGGATCACCTTCACTCATGTGTGTTCACTGTTGCAACAGTTACTACCTTCTGTGGTACAGTTTAAAGCATGGTACCACCAGTTTGCCTACTTGTTTCTGTTGAGTTGACTCCTTGTTCTGTTTCAATGGCACAATCACTGCACATATGTGACTGCTTAGGTTTCATTTGTGTAGTATTCAGTATTTTCACATGCATTGTCCATCTGCATGGGTGCCATGGCACTAACCACTCTGCTCTTAGGGAACATAACATTGGCATTGGAGACTAACTATGTGTAGCATACTGTTAGCCCTGTTTGTGTGACTACTGTGATCCAGGTCAGTGGGGTCGATGGAATCCAACATGAGTTGAGTGCAGGTGTTGGTACATGAAGAGTCTTCACAGTTCTTAGTGGAATAGCTGAGAGTAACCAATATTATGGTTCTGTCTCAGACATAGTCTTCCCCATTACAGCACATTATGACAGTTGGGAAGTCTGCGGCCTGGTGGATGATCTATCTCAAGGTGCATTTTGACTTCCACTGTGGCACAAAGGTAGTTGCTCAGCATAATGCATCTGAAGTTATGCAAGTGCAACTAGCGTGGGGGTGTACATATCCTTCAGGAATATGGACACACCTGCGGCCCGTGTGTTCCAATAAAGGATAATGGGCAAGAGGTGAGGTATGTGTTATAACATGGTCATGCAGGTGTGCTCTCCGGCATGGGGGTGTACAGATCCTTCAGGAATATGGACACACCTGTGGCCCATGTGTTCCAATAAAGGATAATGGCCAAGAGGTGAGGTATGTGTTATAACATGGTCATGCAGGTGTGCTCTCCGGCGTGGGGGTGTACATATCCTTCAGGAATATGGACACACCTGCGGCCCGTGTGTTCCAATAAAGGATAATGGGCAAGAGGTGAGGTATGTGTTATAACATGGTCATGCAGGGGTGCTCTCCGGCGTGGGGGTGTACATATCCTTCAGGAATATGGACACACCTGCGGCCCGTGTGTTCCAATAAAGGATAATGGGCAAGAGGTGAGGTATGTGTTATAACATGGTCATGCAGGGGTGCTCTCCGGAGTGTTGAAACCTGTCTCAGCCACTGCACAGATATGTTCTCCATGTTAGGGATTAACATATGTGTGTCTGTACAGTGTTTTTGACATATGTTATTGTGTAGCAAGACCCGCAGTGTATTGCTTGGCTGTCCCTGTAACAGCAGTGGACCCTCACCTGAACCGTGCATGATGAAGGCACTATAGGGGAATCATGAGCCCTAGGCTGTACCCAGATTCCCAGGGGTGACAGGTGCAGGCCATGTCTGGCAAAGCATCATGGTCGGTCAACCGTATTATCCCAGGACAACAGATACTGGATACACTGCGACATGCACCACTACACTACACAATTGTGGAATTCAATCCTTTAGTCCCTGTACTACAGTATCATTCTGGCCTGTGGCGGAATGCTAAACAGGCCTTCGGACATACCTGCATGGCCTACAAGACCTGACAGTTCCTACATGTGTTTCCATGCTGTCCAAGCTACTGCATCACAGGTCCTGCACAACAACATGGAATATGCCAGAGCCATGTGTATATATCAATAGGTGGTCTGAGTGTATGAATATGTGGCTAACTTCGTATAGGTTGGTGTGTGACATAGTGCTAGGGTTTGCATTCACAAATGAGTACTGTTGGGCATGTTTCCGGTCATGTGTTCAGAGATGTGGCACTATTATGCATACTATGGCATACAGTTTGTGTATATCGGTATCTGTCTCTTCCTGCTTGGGGGGTCACTTGTTTGGCCAGATATTTAGACGCATCTGTGAATGTGTGTGATTTCCGGTAGTGTGTGTGGCTGTCCTTACTGTGTTCTGGAAAAGGTATGTGTTGGTTGTGTTGATGAGCTGCATGTGTTAACCTACACCTCATGACTGTCCAGTTCAGTCATGGCTGTAAACTGGGCTGCCATCCAGCTTACCCCTGTAGCTGCATCCCAGACAATGTGTGGGGTGTAGTGTTAGGTGGGTCTGGCAGTGTACATGGCATAGAGATTACATTCCTCCAGGATGGCCACATACACAAAGCTGACATTAGTAAACATCAGTAGCTGACTAGTGGACATGCCTGTATGAGCATTCAGTACTACAAGTACCAAGTACTGTATTTAGTTTACTTATTGCTTATGAAGATGTTTTAGACAGTGATGCTCACAAGTAATTATTTGTGTTATGGACATGACAACACTGGCTATTACGGAAACAGTGTAGCTACCCTTGGCAGCAAACCTCCTCTGAGGAGCACATCACATCCTGATAGTTGATTACAGATGATGCAAGTGTCTACAGTTCTGTTTCCTTCTCTGGGTATATACTCACATATCCACCAGGACCATGAGCTCTGTTGGGCACAGACACCCACTCCCCAAACAGAGTCATGTATCAATAGGCTCTGATGCCACTATCAACGTGATCAGGATATAATCAGATAGTGTAAGCCATCACCTATGATGCGGCTATTACACATGGGCAGTGATCTCCTACATCTTACACTCCTACTGCATATGTTACACTGGAGTTAAAGATGATATGCAACCTGTTTCATTACCAGTGCTGTGCACTACCTTACATACAGTATGTGCAGGCGGCTGTTAGGTTGGCAATGAGAGGTTGGGCTACACAAACCTGTTGGTTCAACCAGTGTGTCTCTACTGTCAATATCCACTCTATGTAGGTGTGCACATAGCCATTTGGCCCAACTCTGTAACAAGGGTCACTACACATTTGCATAACATGTACACATGCACAGCTGTTATTGCTTGCAAATGATAGTAGAGAGGTGGATATTACATGTGTTATGTGCATGGATAGTTACCTGGCTCATCCAATTATCTTTGCTATCATGCTGCTAATCTGTCAGATGAATACTAATGCTATGTATCCTGTCATTGAGTATTGTAATTGCCAATAGACATAACTACTGTTTGCATAACATAACAGAACTGCAATGTAGAATAGAATACAGATCTGCCAAGATACCTGTACATTACACAGTTATTGGCACAATATCCCACAATGCATGACATATTTGCACGGTAAGGCCACCTTTCACATGTTCATCTTACTTATACACCCATACATATGTCAACTGTTACAATATAGCAACATATACTATCCCCTGTTATAGCACATACTTGTTGGACCACTCCTGGCTGTGTTTTTGGCCTTTGCAAGAGCTGTCTTTACTTGTGTGTCTGAGATATGTGGAGCACCACATTCTTCTGGGATGGGCGTGTTTTCATCCACTTTCACATGCACATCCAGTTACCTTGTATGCTCTCAGCTAAACAAAGCTATGGCTACTTCAACACACCCCTATCCTGCAGCTTTGCTTAGTAACAGGCAAACTAGATTAGCAATGCTACAATGTGCTTACAGCTAAGGTGGCACACTCCTCTCTTGATGTCATCTTTATCTCCAGCCTACACCTCGGTGTTGTAATGCTATGCTGTGAGGTGCATCCTTACGCCGGCGGGGATTTTGGGATTCAGTATTACTCCTCTCATTTGCATGGCATTGCCTACTAATTCCTAGTTACCACGCAGAACACTGTCACAGCCTCTTAGCAACCCTTGTGCTACGGTGTGGTGTAGTATGCGTGCCATTGACTATTATGGAGAATTCATGATAAATGTTACATTGCAGTTTTATTCCATATAATTATATTTTTATTGTGATCCCCTTTGCTCACCGATGCCCTGCACTTTAAATTCGCGTTAGTGTGGGCATAATATTAAATGTTCTTTTTCATATTTTGTGCATGTTGTTTTATGCCAATGGCTATATATTTAGCCATTGGCATATATTAACAGTATAATACGTGAGTTTGGTTCGCTGTCATGGCTCCAATTTTATGCTTGAAAAATGTAAACCGTTTTATTGGTTTGCATTTCTCCATGCTTACGCTACGCTTGCACCAGTTCCTGAATTGCTATATGCCTTCATTTGCATGCTGCTCTGCTGAACATGTGGTAATTAGCATACACGCATCGGGAACTGTGTGGGCTTGGCGTACACAGGTAGTGCACATGGAAACAGCTCAAAACTGAATCACTCGGTGGCCATATTTGGTTTTAGATCTGTGTGAGCCTTTCCCAGGAGTGTCTGTGAAGTTGTATAAATACTTATTTAAAAGTGTGCGTGTGTGTCAACTACCTGGGCAGGGACATGAAGCACTGGTTGAACAGAGAGGGTACTGGAGGTTATCTTGTCAGCTAGGCTGAGATCTGGACCCTATAGCTGTGCCAGTGGGGAGTCTTATTGAGGACCTGGGGAGCAAAGGAGCAACCAGCCCCAGACTGACTGTGATCTCTGTGTGCACTTAAGGGAAATTGTACTTTACTGCATGCATTTGTTATCCTTTCATCTTCTGTGAGATGACCTCCCTAGTGTTAGTGGTGAGGATTGAGGCTCCTTGATTGCTGGGCCAGGGCACGGTCGTCACAACGGGCTTATCAAGATAGGTTATATAATTATTCAAAAATAACGTGCAATAGTTATT
This sequence comes from Protopterus annectens, assembly GCF_019279795.1. NCBI lineage: Eukaryota > Metazoa > Chordata > Ceratodontiformes > Protopteridae > Protopterus > Protopterus annectens. The sequence goes on from NC_056747.1 coordinate 1,345,310,453, forward strand.
TAATATACTCAAAGTATGACCGGTCAGGCTTCACATGTTTACGTGTTACAGAACACAGTGCACATTACTTAATAATTATTGTACATTAGAAAGTTAAAAGACGTTGACAGGGTAAGCAAAGTTATTGATCTGAAATACAGAAAACACAGGTTTTAGTAAATTTACTGCTACTATTACAGCAGAAAGATATTTGAAGCATAAACCTAAAATACAGCCATCTATCACAGCACATAGAGATTTAAAATGTAGATGTGCAGAATTATTAGTTAACAAATCTAGCTAAAGATTTACAGAAACTGGTTGATAATATATGGTAATTATATTTCAAAATATGTATATTATACGTGTAAAAAGAAAAATTAGCATGGCTATTGTTACCTAAAATATGCAATATCAGTTATATGACATGTTAAAGATTGCTCATTTGAATTAAATTACAAAGTTAAGAGACTTCAGTCCAAAAGATTTTCAAATAATTAACAGGCCATGAGAGCTCAAGTGATACCTACTGGTCAAATTCAAATTGCGAATTGATTTCCAGATAAAAATAATTATTTGATAATAGTTCTAGTGATCACTGTAGTATCTTTTACAAACTATAGTAATACATTTATAAAGTAGTTACAGAAGCAAATTCCTGTTTAGGGATTTCAGGGATGACTGTTCTAATAGGCCTGATATAAAGATAGGTTTAGAAATGCAGTTATAATAATGCAGGCCTATATCTTTATTTTACATTTCACATTTTAGATGCAGTTTCAATAGAAAGGAATGTTTCAATGAATGGTACAAATGAGCTCAGAGCAATAACCTTCAGGCTAAAGTACAAATAAGAATGAAGTGCGCTAACAGAATGTGTGGAACATTCTGGGTGTAAATAGATCTTGTATAAATGGTATGATGCTTGGGAAGCAAAGTTAAAGAGGCATTTAAAACTGGTAGGAAATTTATAAGGTTTTGGTGTTATATCTGGCATGAGATACTTTCTAGACAGTAGTCAGTGTTCAGTTCAGTACAGAAATTCAGTTCAGTTCAGCTGAGGTTTAGAAATCAGGCCAAATGTACAGCAGTCCACAAACTACAGAAAGCAGTGCAATTTATGTTAAATCTGCCATTATACTGAAAAAGAACAACTCCGAGTTCAGAGTTACTACTGACAGTATAATTCAAACTGTTTCAGTTTATCAGTACTGTTATTTGAGACAGCTGTTTTACTGTGCCTGTTAAATCGAATTTTATTGCTGTTTTCACTGTTTACAAAACTTTTTTTGTTAGTGTCACTGTTTGTTAAGTATTTACTGGTATTTTTCACTGTTTTAAGCTGTCTGTTCTGCTTGCTCTGATTTTCCTGCCAAGCAGTGTTTAAATAATAATCTATTTAATGTTTAAAACATTATTTAGAGCCACTTTGCTACTTTTCTGCTGTTTTAAACATTTGTTAGTATTTCACTGCTATTTTTCTGCTGTTTTAAACATTCTCTAGTGTTTCCCACGGAAGCTAGATTAGCTAGTAGCTGTAGTATAGTCCATATCCAGACGTGCTGCTTCAGTAACTGTTTGTAGTGGTTTGTTTGTTCTGAGCATGTTTTTCAGGCCATCTTGGATTGGAAGGGTCCTAGCTGTACTTTTGTGAGAATCACGCTGATTGGGACCTGTCTGGTAAAGGGAGGCCTGTCTAAGGCTTAGAATAAGCATCCTCATTGGTCCTTTTGAATATTTATTTTTTTTCAAGTTTTTTTGGCTATTTGGGCCCTGGATTTCAGTAGAGTTCTACTCATTTGTACCAAGCTGAACTGAGGTGAGCTACAAATCACAACTCTGAGCTGAGATACCAGACAACTAGAGGCTTCTGAGCTTCCAAAATACCGTAACTTGCTTGTTTTTTTTTTATTTGCATATCTATACTACTTACTGCATATTTTTATTGCCTGCTTTCTCCTTTTATACTGTATTTATTTACTGTGTACTAAACTACGCTGTTGTACTCCAATTATCTGCTTTACTGTGCCTGTTTCTTGGATTGGAAGGGGTCTATATCTACTTTTGTGAGGAAATTGTGCTGGGATCCAGGATCCGCAACATAATGCACGTACTCAGGTCACTTCACAACAAGTAGAAATATGACGCTATCATTGTCCATGTTGGTGTGAATGACCTGAGACGTACCTCCCTGGACTACATGAAAAAAGACGTGGAGGAGCTCTCAGATCTTGTAGTCCAGGCAGGTATGACCCTAGCCCTGAGTAGTATCCTGCCATCACCCAGAATGATACCACAGTACAAGGACAAAATGATTGACTTCAACAATTGACTAAGCTTCTGGTGTCATTCTAAGGGGATCCAGTATCTGTCTGCCTGGAATGACATGATTGACAGACCACGATGCTTTGCCAGAGATGGTCTGCACCTGTCACCCTTGGGATTCTGGATACTGGCTAAGGCTTTAGCCACTGCTAAAGTGCCTTTTTTAGGCAAGGTTCAAATGACAACTTCACCACCTTAACAGGTACAAGCAAGCAAAATCAGAGGGTAATGCTACTGAATGCTTGAAGTCTAAACCTCAAAATGCATTCACTCGAGACACTCCTTAAAATGCAAAACATCGACATCTGTGCAGTGACAGAGACCTGGTTCAAGGCTCCAGGCTATAATTCATACCACACCTTTCTGCCAAATAACCTGGACTGAAACACTAAAGTCAGAGGCTTGTCCATATTCATTAAGGATATCCACACCTCCAGGCTAGTTGCTCAGCATAATGCATTTGAGATTATTCAAGTGCAACTAACTCTGGGCAAGACTGCAATCCAAATTGTAACTTGCTACATATCCCCCACCATGCCCCAAGATTCACATATCATATAATTTCTTGATACACTGGAAAATATTAGGGTACAACCCAACACCCTAATAATGGGCGATTTCAGCTACCCCACCATTAACTGGGAAAACTACTCGTGTACCAACTCTTTTGCTTTTTCTGGAATTCATAAATTCCAATGCCTTGGATCAACTTATCCACACCCCTACCAGGGGCAGCAATATCCTAGACCTGGTCATTACCAACATGGGTGTCCGGTGTTCCACACCAGATGTCAATTCCACACATGCAGGTGGACAATAGAGGTATGGCTGCTGAATCCTACACAAATGCACTTTATAAGCACTTACACAAGTGCATGGATCGTGCTATTCCTAACAGAACCAAGATGCTATCCACCAAAAAAGGAAGCCAATCTGGTGGTCCCCTACCATAAACAAACTCTACAACAGAAGAAAGAAACTGTTGCAAAAAAGAGTGAAATTCCATGATTGGAGGAACTCCCTGGTCAGCCTCAGTAAGAAGCTGAGATCCCTCATAAAATCCTCCAAAGCTAGTTACAAAAACAAAATTGTCACTGGTTCCAAAGACAATCACAAAGCATTCTATAGCTATGTCAAGAATCTCAATGGCAACACTCAGATCTGCTCTGAGTTACAGCACAATGGCACTAAATATACAGAACCAACTGATATTGCCAACATCCTGGCAGATAGGTTCAGTGCTAACTTTACCCCCTTCTCACCCCCTAAGGGCCCATCTCTATACCAGAAGAATGCAAAATTCCTGTAATCACAGCTGTGCAGGTAAAAAACACACTCTCCAAAGCCAAGAACACAGCATCCATGGGACCTGACAACATCCCAGGCTGCGTTCTACGTGAACTACAGAATGAACTGGCACCCCACCTAAGCACCATGTTCAATCATAGCCTCACCTCAGTCTTTGTGCCCACTGAATGGCGCACAGTGGCGGTTATCCCACTCCACAAAGGGGAGCCACCATGGACCCTGGGAACTACCGCTCCATTAGCCTAACGAGCCTGGTCTGCAAGGCCATGGAACTTATCATCATGGAGCTTATTAACAAAGACATCGGTAATTTCCAAACTCTGGACCCCACCCATTTCGGCTTTGTAAAAGGCAGATCATGTCTCCTAAACCTGATAGACTTCTTAGAAGCAGTCACTAAAGCCGTAGATGAGGGTAAGGTGGCTTACACAACCTCTCTAGATCTCACCAAGGCTTTTGACACCGCCCCCCACTCTGGAATTATAGATAAACTCACTAAACTAGGTATAAATCCCTATGTCACAAGATGAGTTGCCAACTGGCTCACTGACAGAACCCACACTGTGAAAGTAGCAGACTCCAATCCGGCAGACCAGTGACAAGTGGAGTACCACAGGGTTCAGTCCTGGGTCCTCTCCTGTTTGGTATCAACTTTTCTGAAGTGCAGGCTAGCACAGAAGGTCTTTGGCTAATGAAGTTCGCAGATGACTGCAAACTAGGAGCCATAATCAAAACTCCTTATGATGTCGACATCCTACAAAAGGGCCTCACTGAGACAGATGCCTGGTGTCAAAGCCATGGCCTCAAACTCAATGTCAAAAAGTGCATTGTCATCCCCTTTGGTAAAACCTCTGTACCCATGAGCTACCACATAGGTGGTAGTCTACTTAACACTTAAAGTGTGATAAGAGACCTTGGGACACAGATAGACAGTAGTTTCTCCTTTGATAATCACATCACCTAAGTATTCAGGAAATCCTTCTACATGGCACACCTAATCAGAAAAAGTTTCTCATCCAGGAAAAAAAGAGGTCATTGTTCCCATCTACTCATCACTCATTAGACCCATTATAGAGTACAACGCCTCTTTTGGTATGTACCTCACAAGATATCTACTACTGAAAAGGCTGCAGAAATACCTCACAAAGGGGATTACCAGCCTCAAACAGATGCCCTACACAGACCGTCTCAAGAAAACTCCAGCTTTACTCCATCGCATATTGCCTACTCAGAGGCAATCTCTGACTAACATACAAAGCTATGTCAAACCCAGAACTGTTGGACATGCTCCACTTAAAGAAATCCCAATCCATCCGAGCTACATTCTATAGGGACCTAAACCTTGTCACCACAATAAACAGAACATGCTGGAGGGATAGATTCCTGTCCCAGAGACTTCTCATACTCTGGAACAAACTACCTATCTATATCAAACAAAGCTCCTCATTAGCACTCTTTAAGAAAATTCTTGATGACTGGATGGGGGATAGGAAATTCACCCCGGGGACCACCTCTGTGGCTCTGCTCAACAGGGGCACAGGAAAATAATTTTCTTGGGTGGCAAAAGCCAGGGTAGCTTTTTGGCTAGGTTTATATAGTCCCTAGGGTCAATAGCCTAGTACCTATCTATGAACCTAGAATTGTGATCTGCCTGGTAAAGGGAGGCTAGTCTAGGGCTTGGAACAAGCATCCTCTTTGGTCCTTGTGAATCTTTTTAAAGTTTTTTTTTTCAAGTTTTTAGCTTGTGGCATTTAGGCCCTGCATTTGAGCTTGTCTGTGCATAGCACAGCACCTCGTACTGCCACACAGTTGTACACCAAAGCAGGATAGTTAAATTCAACAAAATATCCCTAAAACCCTGGCAGAAATATCTATCCACTGAGCTCCTCTGTGATCGATTCTGAATAGCCACCCCTAGTAACAACAGTCTTCAACCTATTATTATGGACAGTTGTACTGCCCTTGTTTTCCTGCCAACCTTGTTGACTTGCATCTCTTGAAGCAGTGTAGCAATTGCCTCATGTACCCAGACAACCCTCTACTAATAACACAGTCTAGTACAGAGTGCGAGAGATGTATTTACACCAAGAATCTAGAATCTATGCTCTCACTGACTCAAAACAGTAACACAGAGAAGGTTGTCAACTCACCCACCACCACATATGTACATAGTACCACTATTCATACACATAGTATGCAGCAAACACATAAATCCACATATGTTGAGGTTCTCTTGAAAAACCTGCCAAAATACTGGAGACCTCCAAAACACAAGACTGCTACAAATGATGCAAGGTAATAGTAGAAGGAATACTGTGGTAAACTAGACTGGAATATTACCATCAGTCACAAAACGCAAATTCCAAAACAGACATGCTCAACCAATTATTACTACAAACACGCACAAAGCGTTTGGGTTCGACTCTTCATCAGTGATAACAAGTAATTTAAATACAACTGAATTTATAATAAAATAAAATAGAACACAGGACACAGCCAACCAATAAAAAAGGTTTAGCAATTATGAATAAGACCATTTAAGGAAAAAAATCATTTAAAAAATATTTCAAAAAGTATATAATTTCAATGATATTGCTTTGCTTTCTAACCAAAATAGCTTTAATACTAATAGCACCATTTAAGCCAGGAAACCAATCAGCTTTTAGTCTTAAAATCCAGTTATATTCACTTATTTTTAAAATATTATTTATGTCACCTCCTGTAATAGTTTTATATATAACATCAATAGCTCTAAACTTAAATTCATGGGTTGACTCTCTATCTAGGATAAGCTTTGCCAAGGCATTCATTTTTACTCCACTATGTACATTAGATTTATGTTCAATAATACGATGTTTGAATTTCTGACCACGTTTACTTATATAAAAACAAATGCATTTGCAAGATCTCCCTAGATAAACAACAAAAACAATATTACAGGTAGCCTGGCAATAGACATTATATGACTTATTTGTTATCGGATGTACGTAGGTAGTGCTATCAGCGATGTCTATGCAGGAAGTGCAATTATAACAAGGAAATGTCCCAGGTCTGACAATAACCTTACCAACACGGCTTACCTTAAAATCTTTGTAGCATAATCTCCTTTTTAAATTTTGGCAATTTCTATAAGCAAAACTTAGTCTTTTTCTATTAAATTCCTCAGCTTAGGCATAGAAGTTAAAATATTCCAATGTTTCCTTATAATTTTTTGCACTTCTCTGGTCCTTACATTCTAAGTGGTTATATATCTGATTTTAGTTTCATTTAATAAATGTCTACTGCTTGCTAAGTTAGACATACAAGATTCACTGAAAAAGGGGGGCTATCTGTCCCCTCTCATTCACTATTGTATTTATAGTTTCTACTTAGACCTTGAACTATTGAAATGTCATCAGATCTGTGTTGTCATTTGTATCTTGTATATTCTGATTGCTATTATATTACATTTTATGATGCACATGTATATAAAGCACACGCTTGTCTAAGGTACATATCAGTGTAAAATACCCATGTATCTATGTTTGTCCAATGACAAATGTTAAAACATGCCCCTTACTGCTGTGCATGACACAGCTGCTGTACGGCTCATGCCTTGTTTATACAAGGTAGGGTGCAGGATGCAACACTGCAGTCACTTATCACACATACATTCCCTGTATATACAGTTATCACACATACGTTCCCTGTATATACGTGAGATATCCAATAACTGTAAGGTATACAAATGGCCCGCAATATATCAACTGTCCTTGTTAACTATTATCACAACTTGGCATGTTATCAACATTCATTTCATATTTACTTCCGTTTGTTACAATGTTACACTGTGTCTTTTTCATGTCCACCATCAGGATGTCTGTTTTTAAGTTATGCACATGGATAAACAATTGGAAACAGAATTATTCATTATTACATCAATATGGATGTGTCTATGTCTTTCTGTTTAAAACTTGGATTAAACCCAGCATAAACGACTCCAAAGTTATACCTGCTGGCTATAATATCATCTGTAATAACAGTATAAAGGGGAAAGGTAGTGGTATAAATGTAATATTTCCTAACAGCTACCACATCTACCCTTGCAGCAAACCAACACCAGAATTCAGTTCAGCAGCGCTTCTTATTGCTTTATCAAAATAAACAATTATAAACAAACATAAACACTTATAAACAATTATAAACAAATATGTATTGCTGCCCTTTATATACCTCCTGGTGACAATACAGCTATACTGGAAGATATCTTACATTGGATATCCATAACAATTCTACAAGAAATAATATTACTAGGTGATGTGAATATCAATTGGCGGGACACAAACTCTAACTCCCTTACATCTAGCATGAACCTATATAGTTTCACACAACTAATTAATAGCCCCAGACATTATAGCAAGACACCAACTCCTCTATTAGACTGGATCCTAGTATCAGACCCCAGCAAATGCTCCAGCACAGGTACAATATCAGACTCTTGCAGTGATGATCTCCCAGGCTAGATGACTTGACATCTCACACATCCAGTTAAATGGCATATTTATAAAACAACATGTAACCCTTCCAAGTTTAATCCAGAAATGTACATTACTACACTATATTTTATTAACTGAGACCTCCTAAAAATCGTCCCCTTAGACAATGCTGCAAGTGAATTCAATACAACTTTTCTAAATATCCTAAATAGCCTTACACCTCCTAGAAGGAAGAGACTGAAAACAAATAATGCAATTTGGCTACCCAAAAAGAGTAGAATGCTAATGCAGGACAGAGAAAAAGTATGGAAAGAATGGGGAAAAAAAACACCTCAATATCTTGAAAACTTCAGAATGCTTCGCAATCATACTAAAAAGCAAATAAATGAAGATAAAAATTATGCTATAATAACTTTCAGAATAATACTAAACACAACTATACAAAATTACATCCTGGCCAAAAATTCAACCCAAACCCATCTCCCAATAACTCACCACTCAAAACTACAATACAATTCTTATTTTATAGATAGTATAGCATCTCCAACCAAGGGTTTCTCAACATCTATTCTCTTCCCTGCCCAATAGCCACATATATTACCACGTCCACTTTCACCTTCAGACCTTTGCCCACATCCTATTTAAAATTACCCTTAAATTTAAACTGTGTTCTTCCTCAGCTGATGACCTTCCAAATGAGTACCTAAAAATGGCTACCAATCACATTACCTATCCTATCACAATCCTTATAAATAGGTCAGTTTAGAAATCCCACCTGCCCTCTGTCTCTGGAAAAAGTCACACATTATCTCTCTGCCCAAAGTAGGCAATTCAACAGACATTAATCATTTTAGACCTATAGCAATCTTATCTCCACTCACCAAAATACTTGAACAATTTATTCAGAAATGATTTCTAGACTATCTCCTGCAGGAAGAACTCTAATGCCCTACACAACATGGCTTCCATTCTTCCCATAGTACTATCACTGCCATTCTATTCTTTATAGAAACTGTCAGCAAAGCTAGAAATAACAGAAAACTAGTTGCTTCCTTATTTCTAGACTTATCTAAAGCCTTTGATGCAGTTTGTCACAGCAAACTTCTACTTCAAGTTTTCTCACTAGTATCTGTCAGCCCGCCCTTCTGTGGTTCTAAAGCTACCTGTCCAATAGGTATCAGGCAGCAAAATGGCACTCCATGCTGTCTCCTTACCTCCCAGTCATCAGTGGTGTACCACAAGGCTCTATCCTTGGTCCCCCTCCTTAACATTTTTACCAACACTCTCTATACATCCACACAACATGCCACCTTAATACAATATACAGATGATTCCACTCCCATCTGCACATCTGACAACATGGTACACCTCCAAGAAATTACTCAGGAAGTTTTAACAGCCACTGAAACATGGCTTCATAACTCACAACTCATGCTCAATCCAAAAAAGACCAAACTACTAAGTTTTCCCCAATTCCCTCACTCATGAAAAAACAAAATTTAAAGTTCTCTCTCTTGGTAATATAACCACTGAAGTCACTTCTCATAATAAATTATAAGGAGTGATAGTGGATGATAATCTTACATTGGATCTGTTTATACAAACTTGCACAAGAAAAACTCATCAAAACTAGGGATGCTTTACAGAGCCAAAAACGTAATCACTGATGGAACTAAAACTACACTTGCCACTACCTATCTCCTTCCCCCTCTTCTTTATGGAGCTCCAATCGTCACTAACCTCCAGGCTTCACAAAAATTCAAACTTGAGCAATGCTGTAACAAAGTTGCTGAATTTGCAGCACATACCCCTTTCAGAACCCAACACAGTATAGCACTGAAAATGGTGTAATTGGTTAGAACTGTCACGTCAACTAACATATACACAACTTCTTACCACCTATAAAATTATCCAGAATCCATCTGCCTGTCCAGCACTAAAAAACATTCTAGACAACTATGTTCCCAGTCGGTCATTGTGACCCATTGACCAAAAACTCCTGTCTGTCTACGAACCTAATAAATCTGCTGGGCATGTCTCATACAAGATTGCTAAGGCTTGGAACTCATTTCCTGTATCTATCAGGTTTATACCCTCCCTTCCATCTTTCAAAACCATTCTGAAAGACTTCCTAACTAAAATGTGGCTCTGTTCTTGCTCAACATAAGGATAAACTATATCTCTAAATATGAATAGTTACACTTTCATCCCTTATACCTCCTTACTCTCTCGTCTTCACTTATTTCCTTACTGCTACTTAATTCTCTTCCCTGAATTTTTCTCTAAAATACCATGTCTGTTTATCCCTCACTTCATAACGCAATTTCTATTTGTATTAGACTAACTTACCTTTAATTTCTCTACAAACCATCTAAAATTTCTCTAAATTATAAATGATTGTCATATACCCTGTATCGATTCTTAGCCAGTGTTTTTATACTTTGTCTAATTTGTTATAATTATTTATACTGTACATGTTTTTGTTATTTTTTCAGGATTGTAAAATTATTGCTTTGAAAATGTTTTGTAATAATTTGGAGCTGTTCTCCCCAAGCCTCCACTAAAAATGGGCTTCTACCCAGTTGGACTTTCCTGGTAATCAAATGTCAATAAATAAATAAAAATAGATAAATAAATGTTTCTTTGTGACATCATCACATATTAATGCATTTAATGAGCACATTTTTTCTCCATTTACCTACCACTCTTACATATGGTTGCACTATTAACATTGTATTCTGTGTACATTCTACCCATATACCCTACCCTCTTACTTATGTCTGCAATATTAACACTGTATTCTGTGTACGTTCTCCCCATTTAATGCCCCCTGCCTGTTAATTCTCAGAGTCATTCTGCCCTTACTTCGTATAAGCTGTCTGCACATGCCTCAGAATGACTAGCTTATAAGCGAGCAGTTTTATTTACGTTGTGTACTAATACTTCACTGCATGGTTTGACGGCCACCACCGCTGCTGCTGGCCACAAACGGTGGTGCTTGGAATCGTGCAAGTGTGATGAGCAGCATGCATATTCAATGAGCTCTGCTGCTCATAATGTCTCATAACCATATAGACTTTGCGTGGAACTTACACGATTGGTAGTGAATCCGGGGATTGCTTATATAAACAGGTATCAATAAATAAATAGATAAAATAGATAAATAGACAGCTGAGATCCACTGACAAACTGTTACTAACATCTTAGCTGGTGACACTTTGTACTGCACTTTCCTGGCCAAAATTTAGAACAACCTTCCTCTCACACCTAGAAACACAATAAACACCAACTCTTTTAAATCAAAAACAAAGGAATACATAAAAGATACCTGAATCTGTACTTACAAAACTGCAGGATGATAAGCGTTTTCCCTTACTTTTCCTGTACTTTCCAAGCATTTTATCCTGTTTGGACCATATTCTCCTCCTTGGTCTCTACTTCTCCCGGCTCCTCTTCTTCTTCTTCTTCTTCTTCTTTTGGCTGTTCCCGTTAGGGGTCGCCACAGTGGATCATCTGTTTCCATTTCTTCCTGTCCTCTGCATCTTGCTCTGTCACACCTACCACCTGCATATTCTCTCTCACCACATCCATAAACGTTATCTTAGGCCTTCCTCTTTTTCTGTTACCTGGCAGCTCCATCCTTAGGACCTCTTGTCCCTGTCACTGATCCTAAAACACTGTCACCTGCTAATACTAGTCCCCCATTTTCATACTTTTCTCTCCATCGACAAGCTCATTTCCAAATATGTTTCATAGCTTATCACATGCTTTTAATTAACAACACTGTTTAAATGCTGTACATTTGTTGATTACACATAAACCTTGGTTTAATCTTCTTTATCTAATGTTGTAATTTTTGGAGAGCATTTCTTCTCAGACCTCTGCTATAAAGGGAGTACTTTTCTGCCCAGTTGGACTATCCTAGTAAACAAACGCAATAAATAAATAGCATAAGTCCACCACAGGGGCTTGTTTCTCATTACATGTGGAATGGATAGGGGCTGCTTTAAGTGGCACTAAAAGTCAGAGGCATGGATTCAACTTTAGAATGGAATCCATTAAAGAGGATAACAGAGGGATTTATTTATGTCATCAAGTAAATGAAGGTTTGGTCTCGAGAGGTCCCTAAATACAGAGGTATTTACAAGGTATGTACCATCAGTTTTATAGGAAAAGGTAAATAATTCTTACTTGATTTAACAAGGCATGATAATCCGGACAGGAAACATCACAAACAGTAAATAATAATTACTTTTATAGGGAATGCTATCATCCACACCCCCGCACTAGGGGAGTTTTGTTACTAATCCTTCATACCTCTGATATTTATATCTTTACGTATGCCACCTCTGTGGAAAAATAAACTTAAGAGGAAATGGAAACATATAAAACAGGAAACTCACCATCTTTCCATTCTCTGAGTCCTGTGGCTAATTTCTGACAACAGCACCTGTAATCAACCAAGCTTGATTTAACATATGCTATATTATAACACCAGATAACAGATCATTGTTCACTGGTTATGTATTCATAAATGAATACATCTCTCTCTCTCTTTCTCTCTCTCTCTATATGTATGTATATATGTATATGTGTGTGTGTGTGTGTGTGTGTGTGTGTGTGTGTGTGTGTGTGTGTGTGTGTGTGTGTGTGTGTCTGTGTGTGTGCATGTGTGTGTGCACGCGCAGATATATACAAGTCTTTTTAAGTTTGTTCAATGACCAAATTATACTCTGGACATCTATTTAATTAACTGCATTTGGTTGGCTACACAGACAGTCAACAGGTGTATGAGATGGACAGTCATCAGGTAAGGGAATATTTGCTTTCCTCAGGGGATTCTGCAGTCCCGGAGTTAGTATATATAATTAGCAGGGGATAGGGGGTAGTCCCTCACGTAAGGAGATGTTTAGGTTTTTTTGAAGTAATATTTGCATGTGCTGAGAAGTAAGCTTGTCGCTTATATACTAGGAAGTCATTTTTGATCTAGAGTGGTTTACCATCAGGATGCCAACATTCATGTTAGTCGACCAACTGAAGATATATCACACACACATATATATATCAAATCTCTCAACCTCTGTCTCTCTCAATATATATATATATATATATATATATATATATATATATATATATATATATATATATATATATATATATCTATATATATATATATATATTTTAAATTTTTATTTATCTATTATTTTATGTTTGTTTACCGGGATGGTCTGAATGGGTGGGATACCCATTTGGGTCTATATTATATTTTCAAAAGTTTCAAACATCGAACACCATATGGTCGACACCATATGAGCAATGTTTAAATTTCGAAAATATAATAAAAAATAAAAATAAAAAACTATACTTACCTAAATACTGTAGGCAGGGGGGCAAGCCCCCCTGCAACCCCCACACCCCCGCTACTTAAATATTCCTACTCTGAGATCACACTGCATTGAAGTAAAGGGAAAATATCCCCTAAGGTGATTTCCGTGTTACGCGTACGATGTTTCGACATTTTGACCAATCGGGTTCGCTCAATACGCGTTCACTGTTTACAATTTTCGATCACGCGATAGGAACCCACCCATTTTCAGCAGAGGGCTGGGAGTGGGAACCTCACAAGTTACAAAAAAATAATCACAGCTATAATTATTACAAGCATATGTTAGGACAGGATGATAAGAAAAACATATTTAGTTATAATATTAGTTACAGTTGTCAAAGAAAAAGAAAAACATATATAACTATAATAAAAGTTAGAGTTTTCAACAAGAAAAAATATTTAGAGAAAACATAACCACAATTTTGAAAAAAAAATGTCATTTAGTTAGACGTAGCTTGGGTTTTAGATATGAATAAATATGAGTATGTGTTAGTGGTTAAGTGTAGAAGTAGGAGATGAAAAGTTTACCTGATCAGTTCAAGCATATTGGCAGTAATGCATTCTGGACAGTGGGGTGGAGACAGTGGTCAGCCAGGATTTAAACAAGAGTAAAGACTTTTCTTAGATAAGTGACTTAAATTGTTGAGGGTTAGTTGTAGTTAGTATACACTTTGGACTCAGATTCCATGTCCTGGAGATACCATTGCACTAGAGAGAATCACCATCAAAGTTTTGAGCTCTTGTAGCGGAAGCTTGCCAGAAGATCTAAGCCACCTTGTATTTGATTGGGGTTGAAATAGGTTTTGGAGAGATGGACACTTATTGGATTGATATACTATTATGTGGGCTGTTGTGAGGTGGGTGAGGGTAAGGAGGTTAGGTAGTTTCAGCCACTTTAAATGTTGTAAGGCATTACAATGATGTTCTATAAGGGGAGTTGATAATAAATCTAGCAATCTCATTATAGTAAGCTTCTAGTCTTGCTAGATTAGTTTTCTTTAAGTTGGTGAAGATGGCAGAGTCATAGAGGAGGGGAGATAGTAAATGGGTCATGGCAGTAGATTGTCTGTGAACTCCATGGATTATGGTTTTGATCTGTAGAGCAAGCCTAGTTTTGTGTGGACTTTCTTTATAGTAGTTGACAAATGTTTATCAAATTTCATGTTATTGTCAATTGTGATTCCAAGTAGCTTGCAGTTTGATACTGGTTCAAGTTTTGTGTTATTAGACAAGTATATTAGGGCGGGAGAGAGGTGGTCAATGGACTTATTTCAGAAGATCATTCATTTTGTCTTATTGGAATTCAGTATTAGTTGAGCATTAGTAAGCCAAGATTCTACTGCTGATAATGAGATCTGTGTTTTTTCTTGGAGTTTAGCGAGTGAGGGGGCTGCACAGATGAATGTATGGTCATCAGCATATTGTATATTGTGGCTAGGTCAGTAGCTGTGTGGAGATTGTTAGTGAAGATATTGAATAGGAGTGGACATAGAACTGAGATCTGTGGAACTCCTAAAATAACAGGTAATGTAGGGGAGGATTCATTTTTCACTTTTACAGCTTGATGTTGGCCTGAAAGGTAGCTGTGAAACCATTGTAGGGCATAATGGCTTAGTTGTAGGGACTGGAGTTCGTGTAAAAGTTTCTGTTGGGAAACATTGTCAAAGGCTTTGGACATGTCTACGAATGCTGAGGAGACTAATTGTTCTTTATTTCTGAGTTGGTTAATGGTGTCTGTAAAACTTAGTAGAGCTGTGGTGGTGCTGTGATTTGGTCAGAAGCCATGTTGTGTATTCATCAGAAGATTACTGGAATGTATGTGATTCATGAGTTGAGAGTGAATACATTTTTCTAAAGTTTTAGATAGGGCTGACAGAATTGCAATTGGTCTGAAGTTGGAAGGGTCTGTACAGGTTCCTCCTTTATGGAGGGATATTATGTAGGATGTTTTCCAGATTCTGGGAACTTGGCGCTCAGTTATGGATCAGTTGATCAATATGGAGACAGGGTGAGCTGTGATGTCAGCAGCTAATTTAAGGTATTAAGTGGGTAGTTTGTCAGCAGCAAGGTGGTAGGTTTAAGTTTGTGAAGCATTTTATTATAGTACTAGTTTGAATAGGCATTAAGGAAAAGTTGTTAGATTCTGCATTAGATTCAAATGGGATTGTTAGTGGTGTGATGTTATGTGTTTTTGTTAGGTTTAGTATGGACTTGGTGAAGTAGGTTTGAACTGAGATGTGGTAGAGGGGATTAGGTTTGTGGATTGACCAGGGTGTATGAGTTGATTTATGGTTGACCAGGACTTTCTGGGTTGTTTTGGTATTTTTGCTAGGTAGCTATAAAGATTTTTTTGGCATATTTACCAATTTTTTAGATTTGTTTCTTAGTTGCCTGTAATAGTTGGTGTGGTTGGAATTTTGTTTGACTGATATTGTGCTCAGCCTTTGTCTCTAGTTCTGAGAAGGAGTTTTGTTTCTTTGGAGAGCCAGGAGGCATAGTTTGTTTTTATTCTAATGCGTCTAAAAGGAGCTCGTCTGTTTAACATTTTCAGGAAAGTATCACTGAAGTACAACAGTGCAGCTTTAATGGGAATAGAAACAGCAAACCCAGTTAATAATCCGTGTTGAAACATGGCAGAAAGAAGTTGCTGAAGACTTTGATTCACACCAAACTGCTACAGGACAGCGATTTTTTAAAAATATGACAGTGCTTTTACAATGATAAACATTACTTCATCAGACAAACCTACATCTTCAACAGTCAGTTATATACACAATTTTAAAACACAATAAACCAATTACAAGTAACAACCACTTTAAAAACACACCCCCTCAACAAGAAGCATGCAAACTTAAAAGCAAAATTTCATTGCATTACTCTAAAGCACAGCCGCCATCACTTCAGCTTCCTGGATTTCAAAACTGGTTTCAATGGGACTGAATCATTCATTTCAAGCCCACAATGAGCCCCCAGCCTCAAAATCCACTGCAGTTCAATATTCTCAGTTCTATTTGTCAGATCACCCATTCTGACATTCTCGTTCAAAACATGTAAAACTTGAAAAGTAAAAACATACTCTTCCCCTGCAAGTGATGTATGCTTACCCAGAGCACTGTATTCAAAGACCTTTATTGTGCAATATAGATGATCCCTTATCCGCTCCATTAACCTGTGGTTAGTTTTCCCTACATAGAACTTGACACAGATTTTATAGTGTGCTACATAAATAACATTCTTTGTGTTACAGTCAGCTGAAGCTCTCAACTGCCATAGGGAACCTGTTCCTGGGTGCTTGAAAAACTGGGATTCATCTATACGTTCACAGAAAGCACACGCTTCACATTTCTTAGTGCCCGTGGGGCTCCCACCAGGTGGATCATGATTTTGTGGGTAACAGAGCCTTTGCTTCAATGTCCTCATATTTTTATAAACAAACCTAGGGTGCAAGCTCACAAGTTCTGCAACCCTCCCATTTGACTAGTGATGAACAAAAAGTGTTGTATGATTTTGGGGAGTGGTTATTTGACCAGCGGACAAAGGGGATCTGGCAGTGATGATGGATGCAAACTACTATTATGAAAGCATGAAATCAATGTTGGAGGATGAGAATGTGTACAGAAATGTTGAGTTGAACATGGTAGGGAGGTTGCAAGAATGCATAATGAATTCTATTTATGAATGTTTTTGTATGGGCTTGATTAGTAGAGAACTATCTGAGTATTTCAAGGTTGATCATACTCGGACAGACGAAGATCCATAAATATCCATTAAATCCTACCTTTAGACCTATAGTAGTGGGGGTGGGAGTGTTGACAGGGGGTGCCAGTCACTTTAAAGCTTCTAACGGGAGTATTAACATGGGGTGCCAGTCACTGTACAGCTTCTAATGGGAGTGTTGACAGGGGGTGCTAATCATTGTACAGCTTCTAATGGGAGTGTTGACAGGGGGTGCCACTCACTGTGCAGCATCTAATAGGAGTATTGACAGGGGGTGCCACTCACTGTACATCTTCTAATGGGAGTGCTGACAGGGAGTGCCAATCACTGTGCAGCTTCTAATGGGAGTGTTGACAGGGGTGCCACTCACTGTACAGCTTCTAATGGGAGTGTTGACAGGGGGTGCCAATCACTGTACAGCTTCTAATGGGAGTGTTGACAGGGGTGCCACTCACTGTACATCTTCTAATGGGAGTGTTGACAGGGGGTGCCAATCACTGTGCAGCTTCTAATGGGAGTGTTGACAGGGGTGCCACTCACTGTACAGCTTCTAATGGGCATGTTGACAAGGGGTGCCATTCTCTATGCAGCTTCTAATGGGAGTGTTGACAGGGGTGCCAGTCACTGTAAAGCTTCTAATGGGAGTGTTGATGGGGGTGCCACTCACTGTACAGCTTCTAATGGGAGTGCTGACAGGGGGTGCCACTCACTGTACAGCTTCTAATGGGAGTGGTGACTGGGGGTGCCAATCACTGTACATCTTCTAATGGGAGTGTTGACAGGGGGTGCCAATCACTGTGCAGCTTCTAATGGGAGTCTTGATATGGGTGCCACTCACTGTACAGCTTCTAATGGGCATGTAGACAAGAGGTGCCATTCTCTATGCAGCTTCTAATGGGAGTGTTGACAGGGGGTGCCACTCACTGTGCAGCTTCTAATGGGAGTGTTAATGGGGGTGCAACTCACTGTCAGCTTCTAAAGGGAGTGTTAACAAGGTGTGCCAATTGCTGTGCAGCTTCTAATGGGAGTGTTGATGGGGGTGCCACTCACTGTGCAGCTTCTAATGGGAGTGTTGACAGGAGGTGCCACTCACTGTAAAGCTTCTAATGGGAGCGTTGATGGGAATGCCAATCACTGTGCAGCTTCTAATGGGAGTGTTGACAGGGGTGCCACTCACTGTACAGCTTCTAATGGGCATGTTGACAGGGGTGCCATTCTCTATGCAGCTTCTAATGGGAGTGTTGACAGGGGGTGCCAGTCACTGTAAAGCTTCTAATGGGAGAGTTGACAGGGGTGCCACTCACTGTACAGCTTCTAATGGGAATGCTGACAGGGGGTGCCACTCACTGTACAGCTTCTAATGGGGGTGTTGACAGGGGGTACCAATCACTGTATATCTTCTAATGGGAGTGTTGACAGGGGGTGCCAATCACTGTAAAGCTTCTAATGGGAGTGTTGACAGGGGGTGCCACTCACTGTACATCTTCTAAGGGAGTGTTGACAGGGGGTGCCACTCACTGTGCAGCTTCTAATGGGAGTGTTGACAGGGGTGCCAATCACTGTGCAGCTTCTAATGGGAGTGTTGACAAGGGGTGCCACTCACTGTGCAGCTTCTAATGGGAGTGTTGATAGGGGGTGCCACTCACTGTAAAGCTTCTAATGGGAGTGTTGATGGGGGTGCCACTCACTGTACAGCTTCTAATGGGAGTGCTCACAGGATGTGCCACTCATTGTACGGCTTCTATTAGGAGTGTTGATGGGCATGCCACTCACTGTACAACTTCTAATGGGAGTGTTGACAGGGTGTGCCAATCACTGTGCAGCTTCTAATAGGAGTGGTGGCAGGGGGTGCTACTCATTGTGTAGCTTCTAATGGGAGTATTGACAGGGTGTGCCAATCACTGTAAAGCATCTAATGTGAGTGTTGACAGGGGGTGCCAGTCACTGTACAGCTTCTAATGGGAGTGCTGACAAGGGGTGCCAGTCACTGTGCAGCTTCTATTGGGAGTGTTGACAGGGGGTGTCAAACACTGTGCAGCTTCTAATGGGAGTGTTGACAAGGGGTGCCACTCACTGTAAAGCTTCTAATGGGAGTGCTCACACAATGTGCCACTCACTGTACGGCTTCTATTAGGAGTGTTGATGGGCATGCCACTCACTGTACAGCTTCTAATGGGAGTGTTGACAGGGTGTGCCAATCACTGTGCAGCTTCTAATGGGAGTGTTGACAGGGAGTGCCAATCACTGTAAAGCATCTAATGGGAGTGTTGACAGGGGTTGCCAAAATAACTGTACATCTTCTTATGGGAGTGTTGACAGGGGGTGCCACTCACTGTGCATCTTCTAATGGCAGTGATGACAGGGAGTGCCAATCACTGTACAGCTTCTAATGGGAGTGTTGACTAGGGGTGCCAATCACTGTGCAGCTTCTAATGGGAGTGTTGACAGGGGGTGCTACTCACTGTACATCTTCTAATGGGATTGTTGACAGGGAGTGCCAATCACTGTGCATCTCCTAATGGGAGTGTTGACAGGGGGTGCTAATCATTGTACAGCTTCTAATGGGAGTGTTGACAGGGGTGCTAATCATTGTACAGCTCCTATTGGGAGTGTTGACAGGGGGTGCCATCACTGTGCAGCTTCTAATGGCAGCGTTGACAAGGGGTGCCACTAACTGTAAACTTCTAATGGGAGTGTTGATGGGGGTGCCACTCACTGTACAGCTTCTAAGGGAGTGTTGACAGGGGGTGCCAGACACTGTACAGCTTCTAATGGGAGTGTTGACGGGGGTGCTAATCATTGTACAGCTTCTAATGGGAGTGTGGAGGCGGGTGCCACTCACTGTACAGCTTCTAATGGGAGTGTTGACAGGGTGTGCCAATCACTGTGCAGCTTCTAGTAGGAGTGGTGGCAGGGGGTGGTACTCACTGTGCAGCTCCTAACGGGAGTGTTGACAGGGGGTGCAAATCACTGTGCAGCTCCTATTGGGAGTGTTGACAGGGGGTGCCATCACTGTGCAGCTTCTAATGGGAGTGTTGACAGGGGGTACTAATCATTGCATAGCTTCTAATGGGAGTGTTGCCAGGGTTGCCAATCACTGTAAAGCTTCTAATGGGAGTGTTGACATAGGGAACCACTCACTGTACAGCTTCTAATGGGAATGTTGACATGGGGAACCACTCACTGTACAACTTCTAGTGGGAGTGTTGACAGGGGGTGCCAATCACTGTAAAGCTTCTAATGGGAATGTTGACATGGGGAACCACTCACTGTACAGCTTCTAATGGGCGTGCTCACAGGGTGTGCCAATCACTGTACAGCTTCTAATGGGAGTGTTGACAGGGGGTGTCACTCACTGTAAAGCTTCTAATTGGAGTGTTACAGGGGGCGCCAATCACTGTACAGCTTCTAATGGGAGTGTTGACAGGGGGTGTCACTCACTGTAAAGCTTCTAATTGGAGTGTTACAGGGGGCGCCACTCACTGTACATCTTCTAATGGGAGTGTTGACAGGAAGTGCCACTCACTGCACAGCTTCTATTAGGAGTGTTGATGGGGGTGCCACTCACTGTGCAGCTCCTAATGGGAGTGTTGACAGGGGGTGCAAATCACTGTGCAGCTTCTAATGGGAGTGTTGACAGGGGGTACTAATCATTGCATAGTTTCTAATGGGAGTGTTGCCAGGGGGTGCCAGTCACTGTAAAGCATCTAATGGGAGTTTTGACAGGGGGTGCCAATCACTGTACAACTTTTTATGGGAGTGTTGACAGGGGGTGCCACTCACTGTACATCTTTTAATGGGAGTGTTGACAGGGGGTGCCAGTCACTGTAAAGCTTCTAATGGGAGTGTTGATGGGGGTGCCACTCACTGTACAGCTTCTAATGGGAGTGTTGACTAGGGGTGCCAATCACTGTGCAGCTTCTAATGGGAGTGTTGATGGGGGTGCCACTCACTGTACAGCTTGTAATGGGAGTGTTGACAGGAAGTGCCACTCACTGTACAGCTTCTAATGGGAGTGTTGACAGGAAGTGCCACTCACTGTACAGCTTCTATTGGGAGTGTTGATGGGGGTGCCACTCACTGTACAGCTTCTAATGGGAGTGTTGACTAGGGGTGCCAATCACTGTGCAGCTTCTAATGGGAGTGTTGACAGGGGGTGCCACTCACTGTGCAGCTTCTAATGGGAGTGTTGACAGGGGTGCCACTCACTGTAAAGCTTATAATGGGAGTGTTGACAGGGGATGACAATCACTGTGCAACTTCTAATGGGAGTGTTGACAGGGGTGCCACTCACTGTACAGCTTCTAATGGGAGTGTTGACAGGGGGTGCCAATCACTGTGCAGCTTCTAATGGGAGTGTTGACAGGGGGTACTAATCATTGCACAGCTTCTAATGGGAGTGTTGACAGGGGGTGCCAATCACTGTACAACTTCTTATGGGAGTGTTGACAGGGGGTGCCAGTCACTGTACAGCTTCTAATGGGAGTGTTGATGGGGGTGCTAATCATTGTACAGCTTCTAATGGGAGTGTTGACAGGGGGTGCCACTCACTGTAAAGCTTCTAATGGGAGTGTTGACAGGGGGTGCCACTCACTTTACAGCTTCTAATGGGCATGTTGACAGGGGGTGCCATTCTCTATGCAGCTTCTAATGGGAGTGTTGACAGGGGGTGCCAGTCACTGTAAAGATTCTAATGGGAGTGTTGATGGGGGTGCCACTCACTGTACAGCTTCTAATGGGAGTGTTGACTAGGGGTGCCAATCACTGTGCAACATCTAATGAGAGTGTTGACTGGGGGTGCCACTCACTGTGCAGCTTCTAATGGCAGTGTTGACAAGGGGTGCCACTAACTGTAAACTTCTAATGGGAGTGTTGATGGGGGTGCCACTCACTGTACAGCTTCTATTGGGAGTGTTGATGGGGGTGGTACTCACTGTGCAGCTCCTAACGGGAGTGTTGACAGGGGGTGCCAATCACTGTGCAGCTTCTAATGGGAGTGTTGACAGGGGGTACTAATCATTGTACAACTTCTAATGGGAGTGTTGCCAGGGGGTGCCAGTCACTGTAAAGCATCTAATGGGAGTTTTGACAGGGGTGCCAATCACTGTACATCTTCTTATGGGAGTGTTGACAGGGGGTGCCACTCACTGTACATCTTCTAATGGGAGTGTTGACAGGGAGTGCCAATCACTGTGCAGCTTCTAATGGGAGTGTTGACAGGGGTGCCACTCACTGTACAGCTTCTTATGGGAGTGTTGACAGGGGGTGCCAGTCACTGTACAGCTTCTAATGGCAGTGTTGATGGGGGTGCCACTCACTGTACAGCTTCTAATGGGAGTGTTGACAGGGGTGCTAATCATTGTGCAGCTTCTAATGGAAGTGTTGACAGGGGTGCCACTCACTGTACAGCTTCTAATGGGAGTGTTGACAGGGGTGCCATACTCTATGCAGCATCTAATGGGAGTGTTGCCAGGGGGTACCAATCACTGTACATCTTCTTATGGGAGTGTTGACAGGGGGTGCCACTCACTGTGCATCTTCTAATGGGAGTGTTGACAGGGAGTGCCAATAACTGTACATCTTCTTATGGGAGTGTTGACAGGGGGTGCCAGTCACTGTACAGCTTCTAATGGGAGTGTTGACAGGGGCTGCTAATCATTGTACAGCTTCTAATGGGAGTCTTGACAGGGGGTGCCACTCACTGTGCAGCTTCTAATGGGAGTGTTGACAGGGGTGCCACTCACTGTACAGCTTCTTATTGGCATGTTGACAAGGGTGCCACTCATTGTACAACTTCTAATGGGAGTGTTGACAGGGGGTGCCACTCACTGTACAGTTTCTAATGGGAGTGTTGACAGGGGGTGCCAGTCACTGTAAAGCTTCTAATGGGAGTGTTGATGGGGGTGCCACTCACTGTACAGCTTCTAATGGGAGTGTTGACAAGGGGATGCCACTCACTGTGCAGCTTCTAATGGCAGTGTTGACAAGGGGTGCCACTCACTGTACAGTTCTAATGGGAGTGTTGACAGGGGGTGCCACTCACTGTGCAGCATCTAATAGGAGTGTTGACAGGGGACGCCACTCACTGTACAGCTTCTAATTGGAGTGTTGACGGGGGTGCCACTCACTGTACAGCTTCTAGCTTCTAATGGGAGTGTTGACAGGGAGTGCCAATCACTGTAAAGCATCTAATGGGAGTGTTGACAGGGGTTGCCAAAATAACTGTACATCTTCTTATGGGAGTGTTGACAGGGGGTGCCACTCACTGTGCAGCTTCTAATGGGGAGTGTTGACAGGGGTGCCACTCACTGTGCAGCTTCTAATGGGAGTGTTGACAGGGTGCCACTCACTGTACAGCTTCTAATGGGAGTGTTGTCAGGGGGTGCCAATCACTGTACATCTTCTTATGGGAGTGTTGACAGGGGGTGCCACTCACTGTGCATCTTCTAATGGCAGTGATGACAGGGAGTGCCAATCACTGTGCATCTCCTAATGGGAGTGTTGACAGGGGGTGCTAATCATTGTACAACTTATAATTGGAGTATTGACTGGGGGTGCCAATCACTGTAAAGCATCTAATGTGAGTGTTGACAGGGGGTGCCAATCACTGTACAGCTTCTTATGGGAGTGTTGACAGGGGGTGCCAGTCACTGTACAGCTTCTAATGGGAGTGTTAACAGGGAGTGCCAATCACTGTGCAGCTTCTAATGGGAGTGTTGACAGGGGGTGCCACTCACTGTGCAGCTTCTAATGGGAGTGTTGACAGGGGGTGCCACTCACTGTAAAGCTTCTAATGGGAGTGTTGATGGGGGTGCCACTCACTGTACAGCTTCTAATGGGAGTGTTGACAGGGGGTGCCAATCACTGTGCAGCTTCTAATGGGAGTGTTGACAGGGGTGCCACTCACTGTACAGCTTCTAATGGGAGTGTTGACAGGGGGTGCCAATCACTGTGCAGCTTCTAATGGGAGTGTTGACAGGGGGTGCCAGTCACTGTAAAGCTTCTAATGGGAGTGTTGACAGGGGGTGCCACTCACTGTACAGCTTCTAATGGAAGTGTTGACAGGGGGTGGCAATCACTGTGCAGCTTCTAATGGGAGTGTTGACAGGTGGTGCCACTCACTGTACAGCTTCTAATGGGAGTGTTGATAGGGGGTGCCACTCACTGTACATCTTGTAATTGGAGAGTTGACAGGGGTGCCACTCACTGTACAGCTTCTAATGGGAATGCTGACAGGGGGTGCCACTCACTGTACAGCTTCTAATGGGGGTGTTGACAGGGGGTACCAATCACTGTATATCTTCTAATGGGATTGTTGACAGGGAGTGCCATTCACTGTGCATCTCCTAATGGGAGTGTTGACAGGGGGTGCCACTCACTGTGCAGCATCTAATAGGAGTATTGACAGGGGTGCTACTCACTGTACATCTTCTAATGGGATTGTTGACAGGGAGTGCCACTCACTGTGCATCTTCTAATGGGAGTGTTGACAGGGGGTGCCACTCACTGTGCAGCATCTAATAGGAGTATTGACAGGGGGTGCTACTCACTGTACATCTTCTAATGGGAGTGTTGACAGGGAGTGCCAATCACTGTGCAGCTTCTAATGGGAGTCTTGACAGGGGTGCCACTCACTGTACATCTTCTTATGGGAGTGTTGAAAGGGGGTGCCAGTCACTGCAAATCTTCTAATGGGAGTGTTGATGGGCATGCCACTCACTGTACAGCTTCTAATGGGAGTGTTGACTAGGGGTGCCAATAACTGTGCAGCTTCTAATGGGAGTGTTGACAGGGGGTGACAATCACTGTGCAGCTTTTAATGGGAGAGTTGACAGGGGATACCAATCACTGTAAAGCTTCAAATGGGAGGGTTGATAGGGGGTGCCAATCACTGTACATCTTCTTATGGGAGTGTTGACAGGGGTGCCATTCTCTATGCAGCTTCTAATGGGAGTGTTGACAGGGAGTTCCAGACACTGTAAAGATTCTAATGGGAGTGTTGATGGGGGTGCCAATGGGAGTGCTGACAGGGGGTGCCAATCCCTGTGGAGCTTCTAATGACAGTGTTGACGGGGGTGCCACTAACTGTCAGCTTCGAATGCGAGTGTTGACAGGAAGTGCCACTCACTGTACAGTTCTAATGGGAGTGTTGACAGGGGGTGCTAATCATTGTGCAGCTTCTAATGGAAGTGTTGACAGGGAGTGCCAATCACTGTAAAGCATCTAATGGGAGTGTTGCCAGGGGGTACCAATCACTGTACATCTTCTTATGGGAGTGTTGACAGGGGGTGCCACTCACTGTGCATCTTCTAATGGGAGTGTTGACAGGGAGTGCCAATCACTGTGAATCTCCTAATGGGAGTGTTGACAGGGGGTGCTAATCATTGTACAGCTTCTAATGGGAGTGTTGACAGGGGGTGCTACTCACTGTACATCTTCTAATGGGAGTGTTGACAGGGAGTGCCAATCACTGTGCAGCTTCTAATGGGAGTGTTGACAGGGGTGCCACTCACTGTACAGCTTCTTATGGGAGTGTTGACAGGGGTTGCCACTCACTGTACATCTTCTAATGGGAGTGTTGACTAGGAGTGCCAATCACTGTGCAGCTTCTAATGGGAGTGTTGGCAGGGGTGCCACTCACTGTACAGCTTCTAATGGGAGTGTTGACAGGGGGTGCCAATCACTGTGCAGCTTCTAATGGGAGTGTTGACAGGGGGTGCCACTCACTGTGCAGCTTCTAATGGGAGTGTTGACAGGGGGTGCCACTCACTGTACAGCTTCTAATGGGAGTGTTGACTAGGGGTGCCAATCACTGTGCAGCTTCTAATGGGAGTGTTGACAGGGGGTGCCACTCACTGTGCAGCTTCTAATGGGAGTGTTGACAGGGGGTGCCACTCACTGTAAAGCTTCTAATGGGAGTGTTGATGGGGGTGCCACTCACTGTACAGCTTCTAATGGGAGTGTTGACAGGAAGTGCCACTCACTGTACAGCTTCTATTGGGAGTGTTGATGGGGGTGCCACTCACTGTACAGCTTCTAATGGGAGTGTTGACAGGGGGTGCCAATCACTGTGCAGCTTCTAATGGGAGTGTTGACAGGGGGTGCCAATCACTGTGCAGCTTCTAATGGGAGAGTTGACAGGGGATACCAATCATTATACCGCTTCTAATGGGAGTGTTGACAGGGGGTGCCAATCACTGTGCAGCTTTTAATGGGAGAGTTGACAGGGGATACCAATCATTATACCGCTTCTAATGGGAGTGTTGACAGGGGTTGCCAGTCACTGTAAAGCATCTAATGGGAGTGTTGACAGGGGGTGCCAATCACTGTACAACTTCTTATGGGAATGTTGACAGGGGGTGCAACTCACTGTGCATCTTCTAATGGGAGTGTTGACAGGGGATGTTAATCACTGTGCAGCTTCTAATGGGAGTGTTGACAGGGGGTGCCACTCACTGTGCAGCTTCTAATGGGAGTGTTGACAGGGGGTGCCAGTCACTGTAAAGCTTCTAATGGGAGTGTTGATGGGGGTGCCACTCACTGTACAGCTTCTAATGGGAGTGTTGACTAGGGGTGCCAATCACTGTGCAGCATCTAATGAGAGTGTTGACAGGGGTGCCACTCACTGTACAGCTTCTAATGGGAGTGTTGACAGGAAGTGCCACTCACTGTACAGCTTCTATTGGGAGTGTTGATGGGGGTGCCACTCACTGTACAGCTTCTAATGGGAGTGTTGACAGGGGGTGCCAATCACTGTGCAGCTTCTAATGGGAGTGTTGACAGGGGGTGCCAATCACTGTGCAGCTTCTAATGGGAGTGTTGATGGGGGTGCCACTCACTGTACAGCTTCTAATGGGAGTGTTGACAGGGGTGCCACTCACTGTACAGCTTCTATTGGGAGTGTTGATGGGGGTGCCACTCACTGTACAGCTTCTAATGGGAGTGTTGACAGGGGTGCCAATCACTGTACAGCTTCTAATGGGAGTGTTGACAGGGGGTGTCAATCACTGTGCAGCTTCTAATGGGAGTGTTGACAGGGGTGCCACTCACTGTAAAGCTTCTAATGGGAGTGTTGACAGGGGGTGCCACTCACTTTACAGCTTCTAATGGGAGTGTTGACAGGGGGTGCCAGTCACTGTAAAGATTCTAATGGGAGTGTTGATGGGGGTGCCACTCACTGTACAGCTTCTAATGGGAGTGCTGACAGGGGATGCCAATCCCTGTGGAGCTTCTAGTGAGAGTGTTGACGGGGGTGCCACTCACTGTCAGCTTCTAATGCGAGTGTTGACAGGAAGTGCCACTCACTGTACAGCTTCTTTTGGGAGTGTAGATGGGGGTGCCACTCACTGTACAGTTCTAATGGGAGTGTTGACAGGGGGTGCTAATCATTGTACAGCTTCTAATGGGAGTGTTGACAGGGGGTGCCACTCACTGTGCAGCATCTAATAGGAGTGTTGACAGGGGATGCCACTCACTGTACATCTTTTAATGGGAGTGTTGACAGGGGGTTCCTATCACTGTGCAGCTTCTAATGGGAGTGTTGACAGGAGTGCCAATCACTGTACAGCTTCTAATGGGCATGTTGACAAGGGGTGCCATTCTCTATGCAGCTTCTAATGGGAGTGTTTACAGGGGGTTCCAGTCACTATAAAGCTTCTAATGGGAGTGTTGATCGGGGTGCCAATCACTCTACAGCTTTTAATGGGAGTGCTGACAAGGGCTGCCAATCACTGTGCAACTTCAAATGGGAGTGTTGATAGGGGGTGTCAAACACTGTGCAGCTTCTAATGAGAGTGTTGACAATGGGTGCCACTCACTGTGCAGCTTCTAATGGGAGTGTTGATAGGGGGTGCCACTCACTGTAAAGCTTCTAATGGGAGTGTTGACAGGGTGTGCCAATCACTATGCAGCTTCTAATAGGAGTGTTGGCAGGGGGTGCCACTCTCTGTGCCTCTTCTAATGGGAGTGTTGACAGGGGCTGCCAATCACTGTGCAACTTCTAATGGGAGTGTTAGCAGGGGGTGCCAATGACTGTAAAGCATCTAATGGGAGTATTGACAGGGGGTGCCAATCACTGTAAAGCATCTAATGTGAATGTTGACAGGGGGTGCCAATCACTGTACAGCTTCTTATGGGAGTGTTGACAGGTGGTGCTAGTCACTGTACAGCTTCTAATAGAAGTGTTGATGGGGGGTGCTAATCATTGTACAGCTTCTAATGGGAGTGTTGACAGGGGGTGCCACTCACTGTGCAGCTTCTAATGGGAGTGTTGACATGGGGGTGTCACTCACTGTAAAGCTTCTAATTGGAGTGTTATAGGTGGTGCCACTCACTGTACATCTTCTAATGGGAATGTTGACAGGGGGTGTCAATCACTGTGCAGCCTCTAATGGGAGTGTTGGCAGGGGTGCCACTCACTGTACAGCGTCTAAGGGACATGTTGACAAGGGGTGCCATTCTCTATGCAGCTTCTAATGGGAGTGTTGACAGGGGGTGCCAGTCACTGTAAAGCTTCTAATGGGAGTGTTGATGGGGGTGCCACTCACTGTACAGCTTCTATGGGAGTGTTGACAAGGGGTGCCAATAACTGTGCAGCTTCTAATGGGAGTGTTGACAAGGGGTGCCAATGAATGTGCAGCTTCCAATGGGAGTGTTGACAGGGGGTGCTGCTCACTGTGCAGCTTTAAATGGGAGTGTTGACAGGGGGTGCCACTCACTGTAAAGCTTCTAATGGGAGTGTTGATGGGGGTGCCACTCATTGTACAGCTTCTATTAGGAGTGTTGATGGGGGTGCCACTCACTGTACAGCTTCTAAGGGAGTGTTGACAGGGGGTACTAATCATTGTAGAAACTTCTAATGGGAGTGTTGACACGGGGTGCCAGTCACTGTACAGTTTCTAATGGGAGTGTTGATGGGGGGGTGCCATTCTCTATGCAGCTTCTAATGCGAGTGTTGACAGGGGGTGCCACTCACTGTACAGTTTCTAATGGGAGTGTTGACAGGGGGTGCCAGTCACTGTAAAGCTTCTAACGGGAGTGTTGATGGGGTTGCCACTCACTGTACAGCTTCTAATGCGAGTGTTGACAGGGGCTGCCAATCACTGTGCAACTTCTAATGGGAGTGTTGACAATGGGTGCCACTTACTGTGCAGCTTCTAATGGGAGTATTGACAGGGGTTGCCACTCACTGTACATCTTCTAATGGGAGTGTTGACAGGGAGTGCCAATCACTGTGCAGCTTCTAATGGGAGTGTTGGCAGGGGTGCCACTCACTGTACAGCTTCTAATATGCATGTTGACAAGGGGTGCCATTCTCTATGCAGCTTCTAATGGGAGTGTTGACAGGGGGTGCCAGTCACTGTAAAGCTTCTAATGGGACTGTTGATGGGTATGCCATTCACTGTACAGCTTCTAATGGGAATGTTGACTAGGGGTGCCAATCACTGTGCAGCTTCTAATGGGAGTGTTGACAGGGGGTGCCACTCACTGTGCAGCTTCTAATGGGAGTGTTGACAGGGGGTGCCACTCACTGTACAGCTTCTAATGGGAGTGTTGACAGGGGGTGCCAATCACTGTGCAGCTTCTAATGGGAGTGTTGACAGGGGGTGCCACTCACTGTACAGCTTCTAATGGGAGTGTTGACAGGGGTGCCAATCACTGTACAGCTTCTAATGGGAGTGTTGACAGGAGTGCCACTCACTGTACAGCTTTAAATGGGAGTGTTGACAGGGGGTGCCAGTCACTGTAAAGCATCTAATGTGAGTGTTGACAGGGGGTGCCAGTCACTGTACAGCTTCTAATGGGAGTGTTGACAGGGGTGCCAATCACTGTACAGCTTCTAATGGGAGTGTTGACAGGGGGTGCCACTCACTGTACAGCTTCTAATGGGAGTGTTGACAGGGGGTGCCACTCACTGTGCAGCATCTAATAGGAGTGTTGACAGGGGATGCCACTCACTGTACATCTTCTAATGGGAGTGTTGACAGGGGATTCCTATCACTGTGCAGCTTCTAATGGGAGTGTTGACAGGGGTGCCACTCACTGTACAGCTTCTAATGGGAGTGTTGACAGGGGGTGCCAATCACTGTACAGCTTCTTATGGGAGTGTTGACAGGGGGTGCCAGTCACTGTACAGCTTCTAATGGGAGTGTTGACAGGGGGTGCCACTCACTGTGCAGCTTCTAATGGGAGTGTTGACAGGGGGTGCCACTCACTGTAAAGCTTCTAATGGGAGTGTTGATGGGGGTGCCACTCACTGTACAGCTTCTAATGGGAGTGTTGACAGGGGGTGCCAATCACTGTGCAGCTTCTAATGGGAGTGTTGACAGGGGGTGCCAATCACTGTGCAGCTTCTAATGGGAGAGTTGACAGGGGTGCCAATCACTGTGCAGCTTCTAATGGGAGTGTTGACAGGGGGTGACAATCACTGTGCAGCTTTTAATGGGAGAGTTGACAGGGGATACCAATCATTATACCGCTTCTAATGGGAGTGTTGACAGGGGTTGCCAGTCACTGTAATGCATCTAATGGGAGTATTGACAGGGGGTGCCAATCACTGTGCAGCTTCTAATGGGAGTGTTGACAGGGGGTGCCACTCACTGTACAGCTTCTAATGGGAGTGTTGACAGGGGGTGCCACTCACTGTAAAGCTTCTAATGGGAGTGTTGACAGGGAGTGCCAATCACTGTGCAGCTTCTAATTGGAGTGTTGATAGGGGTGCCACTCACTGTACAGCTTCTAATAGGAGTGTTGATGGGCATGCCACTCACTGTACAGCTTCTAATGGGAGTGTTGACTAGGGGTGCCAATAACTGTGCAGCTTGTAATTGGAGTTTTGACAGGGGGTTCCTATCACTGTGCAGCTTCTAATGGGAGTGTTGACAGGGGTGCCACTCACTGTACAGCTTCTAATGGGAGTGTTGACAGGGGGTGCCAATCACTGTGCAGCTTCTAATGGGAGTGTTGACAGGGGGTGCCAATCACTGTGCAGCTTCTAATGGGAGTGTTGACAGGGGGTGCCACTCACTGTACATCTTCTAATGGGAGTGTTGACAGGGAGTGCCAATCACTGTGCAGCTTCTAATGGGAGTGTTGACAGGGGGTGCCACTCACTGTACAGCTTCTAATGGGAGTGTTGACAGGGGCTGTACAGCTTCTTATGGGAGTGTTGACAGGGGGTGCCAGTCACTGTACAGCTTCTAATGGGAGTGTTGATGGGGGTGCTAATCATTGTACAGCTTCTAATGGGAGTGTTGACAGGGGGTGCCACTCACTGTGCAGCTTCTAATGGGAGTGTTGACAGGGGATGCCACTCACTGTACATCTTCTAATGGGAGTGTTGACAGGGGATTCCTATCACTGTGCAGCTTCTAATGGGAGTGTTGACAGTGGTGCCACTCACTGTACAGCTTCTAATGGGAGTGTTGACAGGGGATGCCACTCACTGTACATCTTTTAATGGGAGTGTTGACAGGGGGTGTCAATCACTGTGCAGCTTCTAATGGGAGTGTTGCCAGGGGGTGCCAGTCACTGTAAAGCATCTAATGGGAGTTTTGACAGGGGGTGCCAATCACTGTACAACTTTTTATGGGAGTGTTGACAGGGGATGCCACTCACTTTACAACTTCTAATGGGCATGTTGACCGGGGGTGCCAATCCCTGTGGAGCTTCTAATGGGAGTGTTGATGGGGGTGCCACTCACTGTACAGCCTCTAATGGGAGTGCTGACCGGGGGTGCCAATCCCTGTGGAGCTTCTAATGAGAGTGTTGACGGGGGTGCCACTCACTGTCAGCTTCAAATGCGAGTGTTGACAGGGGGTGCCACTCACTGCACATCTTCTACTGGGAGTGTTGACAGGGGGTGCCACTCACTGTGCATCTTCTAATCGGAGTGTTGACAGGGGGTGCCACTCACTGTACAGCTTCTAATGGGAGTGTTGACAGGAAGTGCCACTCACTGTACAGCTTCTGTTGGGAGTGTTGATGGGGGGTGCCACTCACTGTACAGCTTCTAATGGGAGTGTTGACAGGGGGTGCCAATCACTGTGCAGCTTCTAATGGGAGTGTTGACAGGGGGTGCCAATCACTGTGCAGCTTCTAATGGGAGAGT
Source organism: Protopterus annectens (assembly GCF_019279795.1). Taxonomy (NCBI): domain Eukaryota; kingdom Metazoa; phylum Chordata; order Ceratodontiformes; family Protopteridae; genus Protopterus; species Protopterus annectens. Next base: position 1,345,342,752 of record NC_056747.1, read on the forward strand.
TGACAGGGGATACTAATCATTATACCGCTTCTAATGGGAGTGTTGCCAGGGGGTGCCAGTCACTGTAAAGCATCTAATGGGAGTTTTGACAGGGGGTGCCAATCACTGTACAACTTTTTATGGGAGTGTTGACAGGGGGTGCCAGTCACTGTACAGCTTCTAATGGGAGTGTTGATGGGGGTGCTAATCATTGTACAGCTTCTAATGGGAGTGTTGACAGGGGGTGCCACTCACTGTAAAGCTTCTAATGGGAGTGTTGACAGGGGGTGCCACTCACTTTACAGCTTCTAATGGGCATGTTGACAAGGGGTGCCATTGTCTATGCAGCTTCTAATGGGAGTGTTGACAGGGGGTGCCAGTCACTGTAAAGCTTCTAATGGGAGTGTTGATGGGGGTGCCACTCACTGTACAGCTTCTAATGGGAGTGTTGACTAGGGGTGCCAATCACTGTGCAACATCTAATGAGAGTGTTGACTGGGGGTGCCACTCACTGTGCAGCTTCTAATGGGAGTGTTGACAAGGGGTGCCACTCACTGTACAGCTTCTAATGGGAGTGTTGACAGGGGGTGCCACTCACTGTACATCTTCTAATGGGAATTTTGACCGGGGTACCAATCACTGTGCAGCTTCTAATGGGAGTGTTGACAGGGGGTGCCAATCACTGTGCAGCTTCTAATAGGAGTGTTGGCAGGGGGTGCCACTCACTGTGCCTCTTCTAATGGGAGTGTTGACAGGGGGTGCCAATGACTGTAAAGCATCTAAAAGGAGTATTGACAGGGTGTGCCAATCACTGTAAAGCATCTAATGTGAGTGTTGACAGGGGGTGCCAGTCACTGTACAGCTTCTAATGGGAGTGGTGATGGGGGGTGCTAATCATTGTACAGCTTCTAATGGGAGTGTTGACAGGGGGTGCCAATCATTGTACATCTTCTAATCGGAGTGTTGACAGGGGGTGCCACTCACTGTGCAGCTTCTAATGGGAGTGTTGACAGGGGGTGCCACTCACTGTACATCTTCTAATGGGAATGTTGACAGGGGGTGTCAATCACTGTGCAGCTTCTAATGGGAGTGTTGACAGGGGATGCCAATCACTGTAAAGCTTCTAATGGGAGTGTTGACAGGGGGTGCCAATCACTGTGCAGCTTCTAATGGGAGTGTTGACAGGGGTGCCAGTCACTGTAAAGCATCTAATGGGAGTGTTGCCAGGGGGTACCAATCACTGTACATCTTCTTATGGGAGTGTTGACAGGGGGTGCTAATCATTGTACAGTTCTAATGGGAGTGTTGACAGGGGGTGCCACTCACTGTGCAGCATCTAATAGGAGTATTGACAGGGGGTGCCACTCACTGTACATCTTCTAATGGGAGTGTTGACAGGGAGTGCCAATCACTGTGCAGCTTCTAATGGGAGTGTTGACAGGGGTGCCACTCACTGTACATCTTCTTATGGGCATGTTGACAAGGGGTGCCATTCTCTATGCAGCTTCTAATGGGAGTGTTGAAAGGGGGTGCCAACCACTGTGCAGCTTCTAATGGGAGTGTTGACAAGGGGTGCCATTCTCTATGCAGCTTCTAATGGGAGTGTTAACAGGAGGTGCCAGTCATTGTAAATCTTCTAATGGGAGTGTTGATGGGCATGCTACTCACTGTACAGCTTCTAATGGGAGTGTTGACTAGGGGTGCCAATCACTGTGCAGCTTGTAATGGCAGTGTTGACAGGGGGTGCCACTCACTGTGCAGCTTCTAATGGGAGTGTTGACAGGGGGTGCCACTCACTGTGCAGCTTCTAATGGGAGTGTTGACAGGGGGTGCCACTCACTGTAAATCTTCTAATGGGAGTGTTGATGGGGGTGCCACTCACTGTACAGCTTCTAATGGGAGTGTTGACAGGGGGTGCCAATCACTGTGCAGCTTCTAATGGGAGTGTTGACAGGGGTGCCAGTCACTGTACAGCTTCTAATGGGAGTGTTGACGGGGGTGCTAATCATTGTACAGCTTCTAATGGGAGTGTTGACAGGAGTGCCACTCACTGTAAAGCTTCTAATGGGAGTGTTAACAGGGGGTGCCATTCACTGTAAAGCATCTAATGGGAGTGTTGACAGGGGGTGCCAATCACTGTACAGCTTCTTATGGGAGTGTTGACAGGGGTGCCACTCACTGTACAACTTCTAATGGGAGTGTTGACAGGGGATGATAATCACTATGCAGCTTCTAATGGGAGTGTTTACAGGGGGTGCCAGTCACTACAAAGCTTCTAATGGGAGTGTTGATGGGGGTGACACTCACTGTACAGCTTTTAATTGGAGTGCTGACAAGGGGTGCCAATCACTGTGCAACTTCTAATGGGAGTGTTGACAGGGGGTGCTAATCATTGTACAGCTTCTAATGGGAGTATTGACAGGGGTTGCCACTCACTGTACATCTTCTAATGGGAGTGTTGACAGGGGGTTCCTATCACTGTGCAGCTTCTAATGGGAGTGTTGAAAGGGGTGCCACTCACTGTACAGCTTCTAATGGGCATGTTGACAGGGTGTGCCAGTCACTGTACAGCTTCTAATGGGGGTGTTGACAGGGGGTACCAATCACTGTATATCTTCTAATGGGAGTGTTGACAGGGGATGCCAATCACTATAAAGCTTCTAATAGGAGTCTTGACAGGGGTGCCACTCATTGTACAGCTTCTAATGGGAGTGTTGACAGGAGGTGCCACTAAATGTGCAGCTTCTAATGGGAGTGTTGATGGGGGTGCCACTCACTGTACAGCTTCTAATGGGAGTGCTGACAGGGGGTGCCAATCCCTGTGGAGCTTCTAATGACAGTGTTGACGGGGGTGCCACTAACTGTACAGCTTCTAATGGAAGTGTTGAAAGGGGCACCAGTCACTGTAAAGCATCTAATGGGAGTGTTGACAGGGGATACCAATCTGCACAGCTTCTTATGGGAATGTTGACAGGGGGTGCCAATCACTGTGCAGCTTCTAATGGGAGTGTTGACAGGGGGTACTAATCATTGTACAACTTCTAATGGGAGTGTTGACAGGGGGTGCCAATCACTGTAAAGCTTCTAATGGGAATGTTGACATGGGGAACCACTCACTGTACAGCTTCTAATGGGCGTGCTCACAGGGTGTGCCAATCACTGTACAGCTTCTAATGGGAGTGTTGACAGGGGGTGCCACTCACTGTACAGCTTCTAATGGGAGTGTTGACAGGGGGTGCCACTCACTGTACAGCTTCTAATGGGAGCGTTGACAAGGGGTGCCACTAACTGTAAACTTCTAATGGGAGTGTTGATGGGGAACCACTCACTGTACAGCTTCTAATGGGAGTGTTCACAGGAAATGCCACTCACTGTACAGCTTCTATTGGGAGTGTTGATGGGGGTGGTACTCACTGTGCAGCTCCTAACGGGAGTGTTGACAGGGGGTGCAAATCACTGTGCAGCTCCTATTGGGAGTGTTGACAGGGGGTGCCACTCACTGTACATCTTCTAATGGGAATGTTGACAGGGGGTGTCAATCACTGTGCAGCTTCTAATGGGAGTGTTGACAGGGGGTGCCAGTCACTGTAAAGCTTCTAATGGGAGTGTTGATGGGGGTGCCAATCACTGTGCAGCTTCTAATGGGAGTGTTGACAGGGGGTGCCAATCACTGTGCAGCTTCCAATGGGAGTGTTGACAGGGGGTGCCACTCACTGTGCAGCTTCTAATGGGAGTGTTGACAGGGTGTGCCAGTCACTGTACAGCTTCTAATGGGAGTGTTGACAGGGGCTGCTAATCATTGTACAGCTTCTAATGGGAGTCTTGACAGGGGGTGCCACTCACTGTGCAGCTTCTAATGGGAGTGTTGACAGGGGTGCCACTCACTGTACAGCTTCTTATGTGAGTGTTGACAGGGGATGCAAATCACTGTGCATCTTCTAATGGGAGTGTTGACAGGGTGTGCCAATCACTGTGCAGCTTCTAATGGGAGTGTTGTCAGGGGTGCTAATCATTGTGCAGCTTCTAATGGGTGTGCTTACAGGGGATGCCAGTCACTGTAAAGCTTCTAATGGGAGTGTTGACAGGGTTGCCAATCACTGTAAAGCTTCTAATGGGAATGTTGACATGGGGAACCACTCACTGTACAGCTTCTAATGGGCGTGCTCACAGGGTGTGCCAATCACTGTACAGCTTCTAATGGGAGTGTTGACAGGGGGTGTCACTCACTGTAAAGCTTCTAATGGGAGTGCTCACAGGAAGTGCCACTCACTGTACAGCTTCTATTGGGAGTGCTAATGGGGGTGCCACTCACTGTACAGCTTCTAGTAGGAGTGTTGACAGGGTGTGCCAATCACTGTACAGCTTCTATTGGGAGTGTTGATGGGGGTGCCACTCACTGTGCAGCTTCTAATGGGAGTGTTGACAGGGGGTGCCAATCACTGTGCAGCTTCTAATGGGAGTGTTGACAGGGAGTGCCAATCACTGTGCAGCTTCTAATGGGAGTGTTGGCAGGGGTGCCACTCACTGTGCCTCTTCTAATGGGAGTGTTGACAGGGGGTGCCAATCACTGTGCAACTTCTAATGGGAGTGTTAGCAGTGGGTGCCAATGACTGTAAAGCATCTAATGGAAGTGTTGATGGGTGTGCCACTCACTGTACAGCTTCTAATGGGAGTGTTGACATGGGATGCCAATCACTGTGGAGCTTCTAATGAGAGTGTTGATGGGGGTGCCACTCACTGTACAGCTTCTAATGGGAGTGTTGACAAGGGGTGCCACTCACTGTACAGCTTCTAATGGGAGTGCTCACAGGATGTGCCACTCATTGTACGGCTTCTAACGGGAGTGTTGACAGGGGGTGCAAATCACTGTGCAGCTCCTATTGGGAGTGTTGATGGGGGTGCCACTCACTGTACAGCTTCTAATGGGAGTGTTGACAGGGGATGTTAATCACTGTGCAGCTTCTAATGGGAGTGTTGACAGGGGGTGCTAATCATTGTGCAGCTTCTAATGGGAGTGTTGATATGGGTGCCACTCACTGTACAGCTTCTAATGTGAGTGTTGACAGGGGGTCCAGTCACTGTGCAGCTTCTATTGGGAGTGTTGACAGGGGGTGCTAATCATTGTGCAGCTTCTAATGGGTGTGTTTACAGGGGGTGCCAGTCACTGTAAAGCTTCTAATGGGAGTGTTGACGGGGGGTTTTAGCAATTGTACAACTTCTAGTGGGAGTGTTGACAGGGGGTGCCAATCACTGTAAAGCTTCTAATGGGAATGTTGACATGGGGAACCACTCACTGTACAGCTTCTAATGGGAGTGTTGACAGGGGTTGCCACTCACTGTACATCTTTTAATGGGAGCGTTGACAACGGGTGCCACTAACTGTAAACTTCTAATGGGAGTGTTGATGGGGGTGACACTCACTGTACAGCTTTTAATTGGAGTGCTGACAAGGGGTGCCAATCACTGTGCAGCTTCTAATGGGAGTGTTGACAGGGGGTGTCAAACACTGTGCAGCTTCTAATGGGAGTGTTGACAAGGGGTGCCACTCACTGTGCAGCTTCTAATGGGAGTGTTGATAAGGGGTGCCACTCACTGTAAAGCTTCTAATGGGAGTGTTGATGGGGGTGCCACTCACTGTACAGCTTCTATTGGGAGTGTTGATGGGGGTGCCACTCACTGTACAGCTTCTAATGGGAGTGTTGACAGGGGGTGCCAATCACTGTGCAGCTTCTAATGGGAGTGTTGACAGGGGTTGCTAATCACTGTACAACTTTTTATGGGAGTGTTGACAGGGGGTGCCAGTCACTGTACAGTTTCTAATGGGAGTGTTGACAGGGGGTGCCAATCACTGTACAACTTTTTATAGGAGTGTTGACAGGGGGTGCCACTCACTGTACAACTTCTAATGGGCATGTTGACAGGGGGTGCCAGTCACTGTAAAGTTTCTAATGGGAGTGTTGACATGGGGAACCACTCACTGTACAGCTTCTAATGGGAGTGCTGACAGGGTGTGCCAATCACTGTACAGCTTCTAATGGGAGTGTTGACAGGGGGTGTCACTCACTGTAAATCTTCTAATGGGAGTGTTGACAGGGAGTGCCAATCACTGTACAGCATCTAATGGGAGTGTTGACAGGGAGTGCCAATCACAGTGCAGCTTCTAATGGGAGTGACGACAGGGGTGCCACTCACTGTACAGCTTCTAATGGGAGTGTTGACAGGGGTGCCACTCACTGTGCAGCTTCTAATGGGAGTGTTGACAGGGGGTGCCACTCACTGTACATCTTCTAATGGGAATGTTGACAGGGGGTGTCAATCACTGTGCAGCTTCTAATGGGAGTGTTGACAGGGGTGCCACTCACTGTACAGCTTCTAATGGGAGTGTTGCAGGCCAATCACTGTACAGCTTCTAATGGGAGTGTTGACAAGGGGTGCCAATCACTGTGCAGCTTCTAATGGGAGTGTTGACAAGGGGTGCCAATCACTGTGCAGCTTCCAATGGGAGTGTTGACAGGGGGTGCCAATCACTGTAAAGCATCTAATGGGAGTGTTGACAGGGGGTGCCAATCACTGTACAACTTCTTATGGGAGTGTTGACAGGGGATGCCACTCACTGTAAAGCTTCTAATGGGAGCGTTGATGGGAATGCCACTCACTGTACAGCTTCTAATGGGAGTGTTGACAGGAAGTGCCACTCACTGTACAGCTTCTATTGGGAGTGTTGATGGGGGTGCCACTCACTGTACAGCTTCTAATGGGAGTGTTGACAGGGGGTGCCAATCACTGTGCAGCTTCTAATGGGAGTGTTGACAGGGGTGCCACTCACTGTACAGCTTTAAATGGGAGTGTTGACAAGGGGTGCCAATCACTGTGCAGCTTCTAATGGGAGTGTTGACAGGGGGTGCCAGTCACTGTAAAGCATCTAATGGGAGTGTTGACAGGGGGTGCCAATCACTGTACAACTTCTTATGGGAGTGTTGACAGGGGGTGCCAGTCACTGTACAGCTTCTAATGGGAGTGTTGACTAGGGGTGCCAATCACTGTGCAGCTTCTAATGGGAGTGTTGACAGGGGGTGCCACTCACTGTGCAGCTTCTAATGGGAGTGTTGACAGGGGGTGCCACTCACTGTACAGCTTCTAATGGGAGTGTTGACAGGGGATGCCACTCACTGTACATCTTTTAATGGGAGTGTTGACAGGGGGTGCTACTCACTGTACATCTTCTAATGGGAGTGTTGACAGGGAGTGCCAATCACTGTGCAGCTTCTAATGGGAGTCTTGACAGGGGTGCCACTCACTGTACATCTTCTAATGGGATTGTTGACAGGCGGTGCCAATCACTGTGCAGCTTCTAATGGGAGTGTTGACAGGGGTTGACAATCACTGTGTAGCTTTTAATGGGAGAGTTGACAGGGTGCCAATTTCTGTGCAGCTTCTAATGGGAGTGTTGACATGGGGTGCCAATCACTGTGAAGCTCCTAATGGGAGTGTTGACAGGGGGTGCCAATCACAGTGCAACTTCTAATGGGAGTGCTGGCAGGGGGTGCAACTCACTGTGCATCTTCTAATGGGAGTGTTGACAGGGGATGTTAATCATTGTACAGCTTCTAATTGAAGTGTTGACAGGGGGCACCAGTCACTGTAAAGCATCTAATGGGAGTGTTGACAGGGGATACCAATCTGCACAGCTTCTTATGGGAATGTTGACAGGGGGTGCCAATCACTGTGCAGCTTCTAATGGGAGTGTTGACAGGGGGTGCTAATCATTGTGCAGCTTCTAATGGGTGTGTTTACAGGGGGTGCCAGTCACTGTAAAGCTTCTAATGGGAGTGTTGACAGGGTGTGCCAATCACTGTACAGCTTCTAATGGGAGTGTTGACAGGGGGTGTCAATCACTGTACAGCTTCTAATGGGAGTCTTGACAGGGCGGGGTGCCAATCACTGTAAAGCTTCTAATGGGTGTGTTTACAGGGGGTGCCAGTCACTGTACAGCTTCTAATAGAAGTGTTGACAGGGGATGCCAATCACTGTGCAGCTTCTAATGGGAGTGTTGACAGGGGTGCCACTCACTGTATATCTTCTAATGGGAGTGTTGACAGGGGATGCCAATCACTATAAAGCTTCTAATAGGAGTCTTGACAGGGGTGCCACTCATTGTACAGCTTCTAATGGGCATGTTGACAAGAGGTGCCATTCTCTGTACAGCTTCTAATGGGAGTGTTGACAGGGGTGCCAATCACTGTACAGCTTCTAATGGGAGTGTTGACAGGGGTTCCTATCACTGTGCAGCTTCTAATGGCAGTGTTGACAGGGGTGCCACTCTCTGTACCGCTTCTAATGGGAGTGTTGACAGGGGTGCCACTCACTGTACAGCTTCTAATGGGAGTGTTGACAGGGGTGCCTGTCACTGTCCAGCTTCTAATGGGAGTGTTGACTAGGGGTGCCAATCACTGTGCAACATCTAATGAGAGTGTTGACTGGGGGTGCCACTCACTGTAAAGCTTCTAATGGGAGTGTTGATGGGGGTGCCACACACTTTACAGCTTCTAATGGGTGTGTTGACAGGAAGTGCCACTCACTGTACAGCTTCTATTGGGAGTGTTGACAGGGGTGCCAATCACACTGTGCAGCTTCTAATGGGTGTGTTGACAGGAAGTGCCACTCACTGTACAGCTTCTATTGGGAGTGTTGATGGGGGTGCCACTCACTGTGCAGCTTCTAATGGGAGTGTTGACAGGGGGTGCCAATCACTGTGCAGCTTCTAATGGGAGTGTTGACAGGGGGTGCTAATCATTGTGCAGCTTCTAATGGGAGTATTGACAGGGTGTGCCAATCACTGTAAAGCATCTAATGTGAGTGTTGACAGGGGGTGCCAGTCACTGTACAGCATCTAATGGGAGTATTGACAGGGTGTGCCAATCACTGTAAAGCATCTAATGTGAGTGTTGACAGGGGGTGCCAGTCACTGTACAGCTTCTAATGGGAGTGGTGATGGGGGGTGCTAATCATTGTACATCTTCTAATCGGAGTGTTGACAGGGGGTGCCACTCACTGTGCAGCTTCTAATGGGAGTGTTGACAGGGGGTGTCACTCACTGTAAAGCTTCTAATTGGAGTGTTATAGGGGGTGCCACTCACTGTACATCTTCTAATGGGAATGTTGACAGGGGGTGTCAATCACTGTGCAACCTCGAATGGGAGTGTTGGCAGGGGTGCCACTCACTGTACAGCGTCTAATGGACATGTTGACAAGGGGTGCCATTCTCTATGCAGCTTCTAATGGGAGTGTTGACAGGGGGTGCCAGTCACTGTAAAGCTTCTAATGGGAGTGTTGATGGGGGTGCCACTCACTGTACAGCTTCTAATGGGAGTGTTGACTAGGGGTGCCAATCACTGTGCAGCTTCTAATGGGAGTGCTGACAAGGGGTGCCAATCAATGTGCAGCTTCCAATGGGAGTGTTGACAGGGGGTGCCGCTCACTGTGCAGCTTTAAATGGGAGTGTTGACAGGGGGTGCCACTCACTGTAAAGCTTCTAATGGGAGTGTTGATGGGGGTGCCACTCATTGTACAGCTTCTATTAGGAGTGTTAATGGGGGTGCCACTCACTGTACAGCTTCTAAGGGAGTGTTGACAGGGGGTGCTAATCATTGTACAACTTCTAATGGGAGTGTTGACAGGGGGTGCCAGTCACTGTACAGTTTCTAATGGGAGTGTTGATGGGGGGGTGCCATTCTCTATGCAGCTTCTAATGCGAGTGTTGACAGGGGGTGCCACTCACTGTACAGTTTCTAATGGGAGTGTTGACAGGGGGTGCCAGTCACTGTAAAGCTTCTAACGGGAGTGTTGATGGGGTTGCCACTCACTGTACAGCTTCTAATGGGAGTATTGACATGGGGTGCCAATCACTGTGGAGCTTCTAATGAGAGTGTTGATGGGGGTGCCACTCACTGTACAGCTTCTAATGCGAGTGTTGACAGGAAGTGCCACTCACTGTACAGCTTCTAATGGGAGTGTTACAGGGGGTGCCAATCACTGTGCAGCTTCTAATGGGAGTGTTGACATGGTGTGCCAATCACTGTGAAGCTCCTAATGGGAGTGTTGACAGGGGGTGCTAATCATTGTGCAGCTTCTAATGGGTGTGTTTACAGGGGGTACCAGTCACTGTAAAGCTTCTAATGGGAGTGTTGACTGGGGGTGCTAATCATTGTACAACTTCTAACGGGAGTGTTGACAGGGGGTGTCAATCACTTTACAGCTTCTAATGGGAGTCTTTACAGGGGGGTGCCAATCTGTGTAAAGCTTCTAATGGGAGTGTTGACAGGGGGTGCCACTCACTGTACAGCTTCTAATAGAAGTGTTGACAGGGGATGCCAATCACTGTGCAGCTTCTAAAGGGAGTGTTGACAGGCGGTGCCACTCACTGTACAGTTTATAATGGGAGTGTTGACAGGGGTGCCACTCACTGTACAGCTTCTAATGGGCATGTTGACAAGGGGTGCCATTCTCTATGCAGCTTCTAATGGGAGTATTTAGAGGGGGTGCCAGTCACTATAAGACTTCTAATGGGAGTGTTGATGGGGGTGCCACTCACTGTACAGCTTTTAATGGGAGTGCTGACAAGGGGTGCCAATCACTGTGCAGCTTCTAATGGGAGTGTTGACAAGGGGTACCACTCACTGTACAGCTTCTAATGGGAGTGTTGATAGGGGGTGCCACTCACTGTAAAGCTTCTAATGGGAGTGTTGATGGGGGTGCCACTCACTGTACAGCTTCTAATGGGCGTGCTCACAGGGTGTGCCAATCACTGTGCAGCTTCTAATGGGAGTGTTGGCAGGGGGTGCCATTCACTGTGCAACTTCTAATGGGAGTGTTGGCAGGGGGTGCCAATGACTGTAAAGCATCTAATGGGAGTATTGACTGGGGGTACGAATCACTGTAAAGCATCTAATGTGAGTGTTGACAGGGGGTGCCAGTCACTGTACAGCTTCTAATGGGAGTGTTAACAGGGGGTGTCACTCACTGTGAAGCTCCTGATGGGAGTGTTGACAGGGGGTGCCAATCACAGTGCAACTTCTAATGGGAGTGCTGGCAGGGGGTGCAACTCACTGTGCATCTTCTAATGGGAGTGTTGACAGGGGATGCCATACTTTTTATGGGGGGGGTTTTAATTTAAATTTTGGGGGCCCCAATTTTTAATTGGGGGTTGCTTGAAAAAATTTAAT
>NC_056747.1:1345359452-1345486858 GCF_019279795.1 Protopterus annectens
TTGAATATTTTCTAAGTAAGAAAGCTTTTTATATAGTACTTACTAAAACACTCTCAAAACACAAGAAGGTTTTATTTTCTGCAGTGCAATGTCAAATCAAACTGTAGATAGATGCTGAACATCTATTGTTGTTGTACACCCTTAGCCAGTTTGGGGTCTGAGGCTAAAAACTTCAATGCTGGGGTGATGGAAATATGATCATTCAGGCCCTTACCACAACATGCGTCAAGCCTGAGTTGCCATATCATTTCCCTATATTGAATCTTAGTTTCCCAATCACCCCCTCTATCCGGATATGGTACTACCTCCAAAACCCAAAACTTGAAATCGGCCTTATCACACTTAATGGCATGTCTGTATAATGCGTTGTTCTCATTGTGTCTGTTTATATCACGGGTGTGCTCATAAATTCTGTTCCGCAACAACCTCTCCGTCTTGCCAACGTAAAAACTCTCACATGCTGTACAAATTACTAAATACACTAGGCCCTTGGTGTAACAACTACTGTAGCTTCCAGCCACCAGTTTTTGAGGTATACTTGCAATCATTACCTCTTTCTTGTTGTATATATATGAACATTGAGCACACCTTCCTTTATTTTATTCAAGCCAAAGAAAATTTCACTTAGTTAAGTCTGCTTGAACAAGATTGTAATACAACAGCAATTTAGTTAATTGACAAACTAATTGATTAATGAGGTAGAGCAAGATGTATATAAGGCAAACTTGATTTTTGTAAAGTTATTCTGAAGAGGTCTCCTGGTGTGGAGACGAAAGCGCTAAATGTTTGCACTTTACATCTAAAGGAATTTGTTTGTTTGGTCGTTGATGTTCATTGTTGGAGGCCTACTTATTAGATAATAAACCCGTTTTACTTTATCAACTGCTACCTGCTTACTGTGCCTACTTTGGATAACCTTCATTGCACCGGATCTTGGCTTGATCTATTAATTTGTGGTGGTACGAGTGTTTGGTTGCTTTGTACATTGTTGACTAATGCATGTTCACTTTGATTGTTTAATAGTGTCTATTTGTTTGTATGGAGCTTTTCTCCTCAAGCCTCCGCTGAAAATGGGCCTTATGCCCAGTCAGGCATTACGTGGTAAACAAACAAACAAATTAATTAATTAATTAATTAATTAATTAATTAATTAATTAATTAAATAAGTAAATAATGTCCTTAGACACCTATATGACGGGGTATGTTAATAAAGTGGTAACTAATGGTTTGGAAGGAATAAGTTAGTTAGGGATTAATTTACTTACTGTTAACCTCTGTTCGTCAGAGACACGAGGGCCAGACCAGGGGTGAATTAGTAATTTTCCATGCAATGGTTTCTGCTGAATAGGGTCAGGGATGAACTGTACTTCACGTAATTCAGGAGCTTATTCAGTACCGTGGGGATCATATCAGGCACATATCAGTCTCTTCAGCATGTTATAATTATGTTGCACATACTGTGGGGATCATATGAGGCACATATCAGTCTCTTCAGCATGTTATAATTATGTTGCACATACTGTATGAGGCACATATCAGTCTCTTCAGTCTTCAGCATGTTATGTTTATATGCTGCACCACCGTGGGGATCATACATATCAGTCCTTCAGCATGTTATAATTATAATTATGTTGCACGCGGGGATCATATCAGGCATATCAGTCTCCTCAGTCATGTTATAATTATGTTTAACATACTGTGGGGATCATATGAGGCACATATCAGTCCCTTCAGCATGTTATAATTATGTTATAATAATAATCGCCGTGGGACTATATCAGGCACATATCAGTCTCTTCAGCATGTTATAATTATGTTGCACATACCGTGGGGATCATATCAGGCACATATCAGTCTCTTCAGCATGTTATAATTATGTTGCACATACCGTGGGGATCATATCAGGCACATATCAGTCTCTTCAGCATGTTCTAATTATGTTGTACATACCGTGGGGATCATATCAGGCACATATCAGTCTCTTCAGCATGTTATAATTATGTTGCACATACCGTGGGGATCATATCAGGCACATATCAGTCTCTTCAGCATGTTATAATTATGTTGTACATACCGTGGGGATCATATCAGGCACATATCAGTCTCTTCAGCATGTTATAATTATGTTGCACATACTGTGGGATCATATGAGGCACATATCAGTCTCTTCAGCATGTTCTAATTATGTTGCACATACTGTGGGGATCATATCAGGCACATATCAGTCTCTTCAGCATGTTCTAATTATGTTGCACATACTGTGGGGATCATATCAGGCACATATCAGTCTCTTCAGCATGTTCTAATTATGTTGCACATACTGTGGGGATCATATGAGGCACATATCAGTCTCTCCAGCATGTTCTAATTATGTTGCAGGCAAAGATCAGGTCCGTGGATCTAGTGTTTTTGCTGCTGATTATTTTGCAGATGTGCAGGAGATCCATCAGAGCTGCATATGAGAATGCCTTATATGCTAGGCATAGATCGGCTCTCAGTAACCTGTAGCAGACTGAGTAAGGAAATATGGCCTTAAGGTGCTCCCTGCAGGACAGGGTAATCATACCCTGGATTCTCCTGGGAAGAAACTTTGAGGGTGTTCCAACTGTCCCAAATGCATGGTTAGGTACATGCCAAAGGGGGCATTGTACTCACTGATGGGTCTGATAAGAGATGAGTAGAGGTGTACTATAACTTCCTTGGGTGTAGATGCCATACCCTTGCTCATGAGTTGGGCAACATAGAACAACTTTCTTACTATCTTGGCTATGTGTTGGTCGAAGGCAGATTACTGTCTACACATGTTCATAGATCCAAAACTATCAGGTCAACTCTAAGGGGTGTTTTATCAATGAAGTAATTTGCTTGGGTAGACAATTTCCCAAAGGGCAGTATAATGCATTTATTTACACTGAGTTTTAATCTGTGGCTTTAGTACCAGTCATTTTTTGTGTCAGACCCTCTTGTAGGATGTTGGTGTTGTAGGTGCAATCTATGATAGCTCCCAATTTACAATTATCTGTGAACCTGGCTTGCCAGAGACCTTTGACATTAACCTTGACTTCCAAGAAGTAGATGCCAAACAGGAGCAGTACCAGTACAGACACCTGGAGTACTCCACTGGTGACTGGTCTCCTGCTGGAGGTGGTCTCACCAATCCTACCTCTTGAGTCCTATCAGTGAGCCAGCCAGCAATTGTGAAAAATTATGTTGGGGTTTATCCCTAGTTATGACTGTTTTTCAACAATACCTGAATGCAGTATTGTATCAAATTCCATGGCCAGATCAAGATAGGTGGTATGTACTGTTTTCCCGTCATCCATAGCCTTGGTGACCCTCTTGAAGAAATCTACCAGTTATCAGACTGATGGGTCTGTAGTTCCTGGGGTCAGTTGATGGTCCACCCTTATGAAGAGGGATGACTGTTGTGACTCTGCAATCACCTGGCATGTAACCTGTTTTGAGGCTGTAGTTGAACAGTGTCTCAAGTGGTCTCACTAGGTCATGTTTAGGCTATTTAAGAGGCAACTGAGAATATTGTCAGGGCCCACTGAAGCAGTGCTTTTGGCCTTAGTGAGCACCTCCAGGACCTGCTCCCTATTGATAGTTGGGGGGATATGCTAAGAGATTTCACAGGGGTAGTGGGAGAGAAGTGGGAAGTGAAGATAGAGGTAAATTTATCAGCCAGTAAATTTGCTATGTCACCCTGTTCAGTGAAGGTTGTGCCATTTACCAGTAGTTCTGCACACTGCTTTGTGCTACCTTTAAGGTTCCTGACATAGCTGAAGAAGGTCTTGGGATTGTCCTTATCCTGGGAGGCTATCCTGACATTGAAATTGGCCTTGTTGGACTTTATTAGATCTCTTAGTTTCTTGTTTAGTTGAGTCAGAGAGCTCTTGTCTCTATGACAGCTACTCTTTCTGATTTTGACCATGTTTTTTTTCTTTTGTTATATACTGTGTTAAGGTAAGGATTCCACCAGTGGGGTTTGCTTGTTGGTGTAAGAATTGGGTTTACATCTGGTAGGTACAGTAGCCTTAATGCAGGCATTTACATGGTTGGACAGGGTTTATGTAAATAATTCTGCATAGCTAGCTAAGATCTTGGTGTTTGGGGGAGCACTGATTTCTGACAAACTGTCATTAATTGGATGTAGTTTGCTTTAGAATGGTCCCTGATATTGGTTTAGTTGGGTTTTCTAGTCTGATTTTTATTTTGAGGGAGACAGCTTTGTTGTCCTACCTCAACAATGGAGATGTGACATGGGGGTGTATGTGCAATGCTCTCCCATGTTGGTAAGTACTAGGTCCAAAATGTTTGATCCTCTGGTTGGACTGAGCATTATTTTGTCCAGGGTGTTTGTGTTAATAAAGTCCAGGAAACATATCTGTGAGTTTGAGGAAGTGTATGTTTCTAAATTTATAGAGGGGTAGTTAAAGTCTCCCATGAAGATGGTATTTGCTTAGATGGTGAATGCCTCTAGTAGGCCTAGGTAAGAGTTGTGAGCTCTGTGGTTCATAGAAGGTGACCTGTAGGCAGGACATGGTAAGGAACTTTGTCTATGGAGGTTGGACGTGGATGAGCTCCAGATCAGCATCCCTTGTAACCAACCTGGAGTTGTATTTGTTTCGAATGCAGATCGAGGCACCTCCACCTTTAGATACCATCTGCGCTGCTGTCGGTCTAAATGTGTGGAAGGCACTGTAGCCTTCCATTGCTGCAGTACTTTCTGTGGCTTCAAACCAAGTCTCAGTAACAGTACCGATATCTGCGTTCTCCAAAGTGAGAAGAGGTTGTCGGGTATAGAGTTTCATGTTTAGGGTCCTAAAATTGAGCAATTGCACCTTAAGACTGCTTTGTGTTTTTTTTACTATTTTGATAGTTTTGTAGTTTTGATTTTGCCTAAAGAGTCTCTAAGGAGAGTGGATAAAGTTTTAGCCAATATTCAAAAACCTAGGGGAGAGAGGTGCAGACTGTCTTTGAACAAGCAACTTGGTCTATTAACCACATCCTCCCATGCTGATAGGTATTGGATTTCCCTGGAGTGACATCAGAAAATAAGCCAATTATTAAACTTAGTTAGTTTCTGTTCATACTGTGACATCATCCTTGGTAAAAGTAGAATGCTGCTCAATGCAAGGCATGTACCTGTCTGACACATATCCAGGGAGAACCATAATATTTCTTTTCATATATTCCAGTGAGGTATGTCTCTGTTCACCAGTGAGAGTGGAGAGCTTTGAACAGCCTCTCTGTCCCTGGAGGAGTGGTCACAGCCCAGCAACTTGCTGTTTATTGGCCGTTTTGGGCTAATTCCTAACTCTTTCATCTCCCTGCCTTAAAACCCACATTTGCACGTCTTTTTGCTTGTATACTACTCAGCCAAGCTCCTCGTGGTGTCCTCCAGAGTACTACAAGCAGCAGAGTGGAAAACGAGTGACTTTCAACAGATTTAAGTATATTTTTTCTCTGCATTTTCTCCTGCGACTGCTAGTCTCGCTGAAAAGCGATTTCTGGCAATTCTGAGCTTTACAAACTCCTTGCTGCATACTAAAAACTGTTTTTTGCTGTTAGCACTTTTACAAGTCATTTAAAGTCCTTTTTTGTGTTGTTTAACTGTTGTAGGCTACACACTAAAGTGTGCTAGCCTGATATAAGCATTTAAAATGTTTTTGTGAATTCTTCTTGTATCTCTGCCAAAAAAGAAAAAAATATATTCTTGTTTCCTTCCTTTTCTAAGCTAGTCTAGTCCAGTTTTCAGGTTTTGCTGAATTCAGTGCTGTGGTATAAGTTCCTGTGTTGCCCATATCCTTACCTGGATATGAGGAAGTTTCTCTGTTCACCAGTGAGAGTGGGGAGCTTTGAGCAGCCTATCTGTCCCTGGAGGAGTGGTCACAGCCCAGCGACTTGTTGTTTATTGGCCATTTTGGGCTAATTCCTAACTCTTTCATCTCCCTGCCTTAAAACCCACATCTGCACGGTTTTGCGCAGAGTTCAGTGCTGGTTAGCTAGGGTTAAACTATTCCAGGCTCCACAAAGTCTGCTCTTCAATTTCTCACTTAGAACTAGTCTAACTCTCAAACTAAGCACTCTACCTTCTCTTTTACAGCCAAGTACTTGCTGCAAGCTCTCAGTAAGCACTAATAAATGCTAACACAACACCTCCCCTTTACTAAAGAATAATTCAAGGCTCCCTATTTCATCCCTACCGGGAAATCAGTAAACAGTTCAGTTATCCATACAACCATGTCCAAAGGGCAGTTTCAGGTATACTCCCCAGTCCAGCTGATGAATCTGGGAATCTTGAGGCAATGTTACAACACAGACAACCTTCTCCTCCTTCCAATAAACACAAATGTATGTGAGAGATGCAACTATACAGCCAAACTGGAGGCCAAGCTCTCTCAACCCAAGGCTGAAACAGCTAGTCAGGAGGAGAAGGGAAACACT
The DNA here is from genome assembly GCF_019279795.1 of Protopterus annectens. Classification (NCBI taxonomy): domain Eukaryota; kingdom Metazoa; phylum Chordata; order Ceratodontiformes; family Protopteridae; genus Protopterus; species Protopterus annectens. Next base: position 1,345,365,903 of record NC_056747.1, read on the forward strand.
TGCACCACACTTCCAGTGCCACATAAAACAGTCATACATGCACCAGCAAACAACACACATAAATACTCAAAAACATACTCAGAGGCACTAAATAAAAATCTGCCTAAGCAGCAGAGACCTCCAAAGCAGCCATCCAAGCAACCTCCACCCTCAAACAAAAAACACGTATCACATACTTCACAAAGTCAGTGTGCCAAGCAACCACAGCCCAAAAGGCACAACAACACACCCAATACACTAGTAATAGGTGACTCTGTTGTCAGGCACACTGACGTCCCACTCACTAGACTGAACAAGGAGAAGGTTACTGTGAGCTGCCTGTCGGGTGCCAGGATCCGTCACATAATAGGCACTCAGGTCACTCCAAAACAGGTACAAATATGACTCTGTCATTGTACATGTTGGTGTGAATGACCTGAGATGTACCTTCCTGGACTACATGAAAAGAGACATAGAGGAGCTCTTTGATCATGTAGCCCAGGCCGGTAGGACCATGACCCTGACCCTAAGTAGCATCTTGCCCTCACCAAGAATGATGCCACAGTACAAGGAAAAAATGATCAGTTTTAACAATTGGCTAAGCTATTGGTGTCATTCAAAAGGGATACAGTGTCTGTCAGCATGGGATGACATGCTCGATAAGCCATGCTGCTTCACCATAGATGGCTTGCACCTGTCACCCTTAGGCTTTTGAATACTGGCCAAGGCTCTTGCCACCCCCCATAGTGCCTTTTTTAGGCAAGGGCCAAAAGACAAACCCGCCTCCATAAACAACACAAGAAACCAAAATCTGAGGGTAATGCTACTCAATGCCAGAAGTCTAAACTGCAAAATGCATGCACTCGAGGCACTCCTTAGCATGGAGCAAATCGATATCTGTGCAGTAATAGAAACCTGGTTCAAAGCTCCAGAGAGCACCCCAGCACTACCAAGTTACAACTCATACCTTAACTTGTGGCCCCATAACCCAGACCGAAATACAAAAGGAGGGGGTGTATCCATTTTCATAAAGGACACCCACACCTCCAAGTTAGTAGCACAGCACTAGGCCTCGGAGACCATCCAGGTGCAACTAACAGTGGGCAGATCTGCTTTTCAGATCGTAGCCTGCTACAGATCACCTACCTTGTTTCAGGCCCTTCACTCAGCATTCCTGAGAAATATGGAAAATATAAAGGTCCTACCAAACACCATGATATTAGGAGATTTCAACTACCCAAACATTGACTGGGAGAATTACTCAAGTACAAATTTCTTTGCCCAACACTTCCTAGAGTTTATAAACTCAAACGCCCTGGAACAGCTGGTCACCACACCCAGCAGAGGTGACAACATACTGGCCCTAATCATCACCAATATGGGGGATCAGTGTTCCACACCAGAGGTAAACTCCTCCCTGGTAAGATCAGATCATAAACTAATCACACTGGACATCCACATCCCGGCCCCACCCCCAGTCAAGGAAACCCCTGTGCAAAACTTTTCAAAAGCAAACTTCACACTTCTCAAGACCGAAGTGGAAAGTTTCAAAGCCCCCTTGTTAAAGGATAATGCTATCCAATCCGCAGAATCCTTTACAAGTGCATTCTATGAGCATCTACAGGGATGCATGGATTGAGCCATCCCAAATAAAACCAAGACTCACTCTTCCAAAAATAGGAAACCAGTTTGGTGGTCCCTGGCCATAAATAAGCTATACAACAGAAGGAGGAAACTACTACATGATAGATCAAAATTCCAAAAAGGAAAGGCATCACTGATCATTATTAGCAAGAAACTATGATCACTCATAAAATCATCCAAGGCCAGTTTTGAAAGAAAAATTGCCAAGGACTCTAAAGATAACCACAAAGCCTTCATTAGCTATATCAAAAATTTAGGTGGCAACTCTCAGATATACTCCGAGCTAGTGCAAAATGGCAAAAAATACACTGAACCAACTGAAATTGCCAACATCCTGGTGGACAAGTTCAGTGCAAACTTCACCCCCCTTCACCCCCAAAAGGGCTCGTGTCCATCCCAGAAGAATGCATAGCCCCAGACATCATGGACATGCAGGTAAAAACAGCCCTCTTCAAAGCTAAGAACACAGCATCAATGGGACTGGATGGTGTCCCAGGCTGCATCTTACACGAGCTCCAAAAGGAACTAAACCCTCACCTAAATTCACTCTTCAGACTCAGCCTTACCACAGGCTACGTACCCAAAGAATGGCATACAGCAACAGCCATCCTGCTCCACAAAGGTGGTGCTACAACAGAACCTGGGAATTATTGCCCTATAAGCCTGACCAGCCTGGTCTGCAAAACTATGGAATGAATTATCATGGAACTCATAAACAGAGACATTGGGAACCTCCAGGCACTGGCCCCTACCTAATTCAGCTTTGTTAAAGGCAGATCCTGCCTCCTAAACCTAGTTGACTTCCTTGAAACAGTTATCAAGGCCATAGATGAAGGGAAGGTAGTCCACACAGCCTACCTGGACCTCGCTAAGGCCTTCAACACCATTCCCCTCTCTGGCATCATAGACAAGCTTACCAGCTTGAATATTAACCCCTATGTCATGAGGTGGGTGGCCAACTGGCTCATGGATAGAACACACATGGTCAGAGTTGCGGGTGCCATGTCCGACTCCAAACCAGTCGCAAGTGGCATCCCACAGGGCTCGATCCTGGGACCCCTCCTGTTCGTTATATACTTCTCTGAGGTACAGGCAAGTACCGGAGGACTATGGCTGACCAAGTTCGCAGATGACTGCAAACTGGGGGCCATAATCGACTCTCCGGCTGACACAGACATCCTCCAGAAGGGTCTTACAGAGACAGATACCTGATGTCAAAACCATGGCCTCAAGCTGAATGCCAAAAAATGCATAGTCATCCCCTTTGGGAAAAACAAAGTGCCCATGAATTACCACATAGGTGGTAATCCACTAGGTACAGAAAATGTAATTAGGGGCCTGGGGACCCAGGTAGATAGCAACTTCTCTTTTGATAATCACATTGCCAAAGTGGTTAGAAATTCCTTCTATGTAGCCCACCTAATCACAAAAGGGTTCACCTCTAGATCAAGTGAGGTCATTGTGCCCCTCTACTCTTCACTCATTAGGCCCATAATAGAGTACAATGCCCCATTTGGTATGTACCTTAATTGGCACATGCAACAGCTGGAAAGACCACAGAAGTACTTCACCAAGAGGATCATGGGCCTCAAAGAGATGCCCTATGCAGCTCGACTAAAGAAACTCCAACTCTACTCGGTTGCTTACCGCCTGCTCAGAGGTGATCTATGCATGACATATAAGGCCATGTCCAACCCGGAATTAATGGACATGCTCCACCTCAAGAAAACCAAGTCTCTTAGGGCCACACGCTCCAGTGAATTAAACCTCAGCACAACAATAAACAGGACATGCTGGAGGGATAGATTCCTGTCCCAGAGACTTCCCTAGCTCTGGAATAGAATCCCAGTTTATGTTAGGCAGAGCCCCTCGCTGACTCTCTTCAAGAGGAATCTTGATGAGTGGATGGGAAATCATAAATTTACCCCTGGGATCACTTCAGTGGCCTTGCTAGATAGAGGCCCAGGAAACTAATTTAAAAGGGAGGTGAAAGCCAACACATTCTGGCTAGGCTTATAAATGTCCTTGGGCAGATAGCCTAGTACCTACCTATGAACCTATGAAGATAATTTACACTGAATTAGACTACAATGGAATATATTTGTACCTGGGGTGCAGAGACCTGAGTACATGTGGAATATTACAGATACTAGATCCAGATAGGAAACTACTATCTTCTCCTTGTCCATCCAGGTGAGAGGAGTACCTGTGTACCTGTGTGGTACAATACGGTCCCCTATGACAAGAGGACTAAGTAAAGTGTTTGCTTGCCTTATAGGCTTTATTCTTGGGGATCAGTTGGTGCTGGTTTATGTATGGTGCTAGGTGTTGCTTTTGCTGTGTACCTTAGTGATTGCTGAAGATAGGTGTTGCCATTTGATGGCTTAGGAGGTCTTTGAGGTTTAGAGAGGTTTATTTTTAGTCCATCAGCATAAGGTTGATGTGTATAAAGGATGTAGTATGTGTGTTCTTCATAATCTTGTCTGTAAGTGAGATTTTTGCCTCCAAGGAAGTTATGTAAGTACATCTCCGCATACTGTGTTAGTTTCTTTAAGGATTAAAAGGTTGTCTGAGTACATGAGACAACTGTTACATTGGCTTACTATACCTATATCTACCATGCTGGCTACAGAAACATCAGGAAATTGCAAATCCGTGTTGTCAGAACCTGTATTACAGTTGGGCTATTATGGTTTAGGGACTTGTTTGTACAGGGGTCACCTGAGTGTGGTCTAGGGTTAAGGCTAGATGTCAAACAGTGCTATGATCTGATAATAGCTTTGTTTGACGTGCTAACTAGCTGCCCTAAGCTCATCTCCATGCAAAGTCTTTCTGTGTTACAGGTTAAAGTTCTAACTACTACCTTTATAAATTTGTTACTATACAGGGTACTGCTAGGCTGTGCTGTGAACAGCTCCATGAAAAAGCTTCTAATTTATAGCAGAAAGAAAAAAGCTGTAAACAAACTCCCTCTTGCTAATAAACAACTATACATGAAGCTCACTAAAGTGTTTCCCAACTCAGATAAAGCAGGTAAAAACATTCTGCTACAAGATGGAAGCTCTTGGAACTTTTTACTGTAAAGGCACAGCAAAAGTAACTCTTAAGTGCAGATTAACATCAACTAAGTCCCCAAAAGTCCTCTGGCTGATAAAACAATCGCACTTTAAGCCTTCCCTGTGTATTTCCCAACTCAGACTGACAAGGCAACTTTGCTCCTCCATTAGAACAGCAGTCCTAGTCTTTTGAATGTAAAAATATACTTTGGTTGGGCAAAAGTGAAAAAGTGACAATTATCTACAGCAAGTAATTGTCACTATAAGCCCCCTTGTGTGTTTCCCAACAAAGAAAGACCAGGCTACCTTTCTATTGCTACTAAAGTTGGAGGCTGTCTTCTTAATGTAAAAACACATTTTTTTTCAACCAAAAGGGAAAAGATAACATAAACAAATAGAGCACTTAGCTGCATCAAGTAATCATCATTTAGGCCTACCTGTGTGTATCCAACTCAGATAGACCAGACTATCTTTCTTCTGTCACTAAAATTGCAGTTCCTGTCTTCTTAATGTAAAGACACACTTTAGTTAGCCATGAGTGAAAAGGTACCAAAAACAAATTTAATTGCAAGTGATACAAAGGCACACGAGCCAGCAGTGATAGGCTCACACACTTTAAGGCAAATTCAAAGTGCACTAACAGCCTAAGAAAGGGCCTTGTCAATTTCTTCTGTCAGTAACTAGTAAAATGAACAGGAGAGATAAGACTGGGAGGAGTGTCTAAGGCCAGGTATACAGAAGATGAGACTGGGAAGAGCTTTTCAGGCCAGCTATAACTAAGAGACAGGCAGCTCAAAAACCTCCAAGGATAAAAGTAAAAGAGGAATAAGGGAGATAGGGAGATGGACAGAAAAATTCAGATGAGAGCTAGTAAAAATGTAATAATACGCAGGCCTACTCAGAGCACCTAGGCCCAACACACAACCCAAAAAGCAGTGCAGACTAAAATGCCTTAACTTAATAGTGTTAACTTTAGATAAAGAGCAAACAAGAGACACAAAACTGATTTAAAAGATAAGATAAGCACAATATTTTAAATATAGTTTAAATGGACTTTCCTGAATGAAACATGTAGTCTAAATGCATTTTCAAGCTTCCAAACTTTCAGCAGTCCCAAGACTAAGATGGCTGACTGCTTGTGTAATATAAAAACACAAGGTGGAGGAGGCTGGGTTAATTACCACAAGCTCTAGCTAACAATGTGCACAGCTGGCTAAAGATTACTTTTTGTTTTAAGTTTGAAAAGTGACTACAACATAGAATTAGATAAGCAATTCTGATAATCCACTTAAAAGCTCAGAGAAATACAAATGGATCCTGTAAAACCCAAATCAATTTATAGGTGTAACTTCAGACTCAGAAGAAAGGTAGTAAAATGGAATCAAATGAGGGGCCACTCAAAATGCCTTAAATTAATAGCTTTAATATTAAATAAAGAGCAAACACGATACACAAAACTGTCTGAGATGGTAAAATAAGTGAAATATTGTAAATGTAGTTTAAATGTGCTTTCCTGGGTGAAAAATGTAGTCCATCTGCTCTATATGTGTGTGTGTGTGTGTGTGTGTGTGTGTGTGTGTGTGTGTGTGTGTGTGTGTGTGTGTGTGTGTGTGTGTGTGTGTGTGTGTCTGTATATGTGCATGTGTGTGTATGTGTGTGTGCATTTGTGTGTGTGTGTGTGTGTGTGTGTGTGTGTGTGTGTGTGTATGTGTGTGTGTGTGTGTGTGTGTGTGTGTGTGTGTGCACTTGCATGCACACACACCTGTGAGACACTGGAATTTTATCCAAAAATAATTCCTCTGCCTTGACAGTGAGCAGTAGGATGGGGTCTGCCTCCCAACCAATTTGGAATGGATAAATTACAGACATAAATTAATAAACATAGAGGATTATGATCAGGTTGGTGATCATAACCTGCTTATTATGTGTTCCTGACCAGTTAAGCACTTTCATCCTTTCACTGATATGGAGTTCTGATGAAGCCCATAACAGAAAAATGGCAAAAGTGCTTAGCTGGATTTTAATAAATGTTTTTATTCTTCTGGGAAGTTGGTTTTATTCATTTCTGAAAATGTAATACATATTTCCTGTTCGCTTGGGAGGCTTGGCTATTAGTCATATATTTTTTTTTTTGGTTACTTGTTTAGTGGTACAAGGATTGCTCCATTTTTTTTGGTTATTGGTTTATTTTTATTTGCTTTATTATTTTTAGATTAAGTAGGACTCCAGCTATGTGTATGAGAGGTTAAGATTACACTTACCTTAGGAGATTTATTTGATAATGTTTTATTTTCTCTTTTATTTCTGCTATCACAATTCACAATTTTGGCAAATACATACCTCTTTTACTAGATGTTGGGGCCTGAGGGACAACTTCTGCTACAATTGTGGTATTGATAACTGTATATTGATGTGATGATTCAGGATAACAGCATCAGCATATTAAATCTCGGAAAGTAACTCACCTCAGATAAACTGACTAGGCATCCTAGCTTCAGTGAGAAACTGAATTCCTCTGTGCCCTGCAGTTCAGTAGCTCTGTGCAAATGAAGAGACATGCAGCCATACTGTTTACAAAAAATGCAGAGACTTTGACTTACAGCCTTTATCAAGTGTTCATTTTACTTCCATTGGGAGAAGCCTGGATTAAACTAAGCTGAAGGTGCAGAAGATGACAATATGATAAGACATCCCACAGCTACCCAACATTTTAGAAGAAACGACCAATGAGACAGTGTGGCTTGGTGTACAAGTCAGTCTGAGCACTTCTGTTTAAACACCTGTTACCTCAAAATGCCCTTTAGGCAGCCAGGTAAAAAGGAGCACTGAAACTATTCTGAAATATTTGGTGAATTCTTTTCTGTACTGTCTGAGCCCAGCAAATTGCTAAACAGGTATGGCAAAAACTTTATACATCTAATCATGTAAGAGCCACAGATAACCAGCCCAGTGGTAAAAAAATCATAACACAATTTATGTTGTACAAGTATTACAACTAACACTCCAAAGTTGATAGTATGCATCCCACTTTTTGCTATTAGCTCCCAGCATGTGGAGTGCCTAATTGGAAAACGTAAGCATATATGCTAAGCACCTTTTAGGGTGAGGCATTGTACTATTATAAATAATATCTCAGACCAGGAACATGCTTGTTTAACCTTACAGTTATTTAAGTGCATTTCGCTATGCAAAACTTAATCTCAGAGATGCATTTTCTAATAACATAACCTTACAGGGATGATATGTAGAACTACTACTTATGTTTGAAGGTTGCAGTCAGTAATTTATCCTTTCATTTCATGATTAGGACAGAGTGTTTTTCTACAATGACAACAAACACACAACAGTCAAGAGGAATTCCTTAAAAACTGTATGATCCTTAGGGGAGGAGTGTCATAAAATTACAGTGCAGCCTGAACAAGGATTTTTGGTTTGCTCCCTTGGAGTGAATACCAGAAAAATACAGTTCCTCAAAAACACATTGTTCCTTGTAGAGTAGCATACTTTAAAGGTAAAGCTTAAGCCATTACAATTAAAATGTACTGATGCAATTAGACTACAAGCTGAATATTTTGGTAAAGTAGAGCAGGACATCTAGTTTATTAAGCAGAATGCTAAAAACAAAAACAGTTGTCAGGTAGAGTGTTAAAAAAGAAGCATTTAAGAGCAAACTTTGAGTGTAATTAGAGTAGCAAACATGGTTATACGAATGAAATTCATAGCACCAAGTAGAGTGCTGAGAACAACTTGAGGGATACTATGAGAAATGAAACAAATACATTTCCTTATGGAGCAGAGGTTTCTTTTTCTTTCTTTTTTTTTTTACTCAAGATTGTGTCCCCCAGAATTTTGGCTAGGGAGCATGATTATAACTTATTGTAGTTCATTTTATTTCATTGGCTGGGTATATGATTTTCATAAGTAACTAACTTGACATATCAGCTCCAGCTACCTCACTTGAAATAGTATTACAGCGCCCAAGCTTTGCAAACAGAGTCTCCTCTCACAGGTGTATCACTCACTTGATTTGCATATTTATTTCTTGAGCAGGTACAGGTTCGTAACAGGAGATTCTGCACTTTGAAGATGTTCATTTGTTTTCTACCACCTGGTTTGGGCTACAGTAGCTTATTTAAGGTGACTCGACCTTGCTTGGTGTTTTATAGCTACACAGACAATCTGAGGAATTGTAATACAGTGCAGTGGAACCTTCCGTACATCTTCTCCATGAATCCCGCCAGAGATAATTTGCACATCCTTAATGCAAGACCAGAAACAACACAGAACACAAATGAATAAATGGCCAGATGGATGAATTCCATTGGCTACTGATCCTTTTCTGGTTACTAACACACAACTTTGAATTATTATTTATTTAAGAGTTGAGATCAGCATTAATTTATACATTTCCATATAAATGCATTTTCACTCGTGTTTGAAAATGTTGTCATGCTGCGTTCTTCTTTTAAATAAAAAGATTTCTCAAATGAAATTAAGAAATGTGGATTCTACTTACCAAACCATTATTGAATGTATTACCATGGGAAAGCAGTAATAAAAGCAAACTGATTTTGTTCTAAGTGTGTAAAACATCACGCAACAGCATCTCTGCAATAGGTTTGCTTGCTTGTAGATATTTTTAATAGTACTGGCTGAATTTTAGGATCCCCAGAATGAAACAAACATTCAATATGCAGAGGGAAGGGTTTCAAAACTAATTAGTAAGTCAAGTTTTATTACAGTGGATTTCTCAAAAGAGTTGCATCATAAAAAATATTTTGAAGAAATTCCAAAATTATGTTTTCCATAAGTAGCATTCTTTTTTCCATGCAGGGTCAGTTTAAACTGTGCTTCATAAATATACTTTGTTGTAAGCTGGATGCATCTTAGAAAAAACTGAATGTTTTCGATTTGGAGGATTCAGTGAATCATGGCTTAGCAACCTATATGCACATGGGAACATGGGCACACACACACACACACACACACACACACACACACACACACACACACACACACACACACACACACACACGCACACACGCACACACACACACACACACATACACACACACACACACACACACACACACACACATGCACACACACACACACACACACACACACACACACACACACACACACACACACACACACACACACACACACACACACACACACACACGCACACACATGCATAGGCACACACACATGCACACACGCACACAGTAACAGACACATACACATGAATATACATATACAGATGTGAATACATGTATGTGATTAAAATATCACTTGTATTTGGATAGCATCAATGAAGCTCAGCATAGGTTGTACTCCCAGTGTTAAGAGATACAGAGAGCTCTAAGGGGTATATTTCATAAGCCTTTTGAGCAAAACTGAATCTTTTATGCAGTTTTACAATCTGCAGTCAATCCACTTGGACATAACATAGAGGATTACATTCAGATTGCTAATCATAATCTGCTTATTATGTGTTTGACACATGAATGTCAAGAATTTCATGTGGAGAGCGAAGCTCATGAGGTGAAAATGTTGACATCCATGTTGAGAACACATAATACAGGACAAAGTTCAGGGACCTGATCATAATTCTTTGTAGAGCATAAAGCTTTATCTGCTGCGTGCAGCACTAGTCACAGTTAAAAATCAAGTGTTTTGACAGCTTTTCAACCTGTAAAACACATAGCGAGAGCCGTCAAAAACACAGTTTAAGAGATTCTGTTATGTTAGAAAAAGCCAGGGACATACTACCAGTGCAGACAGCAAACAAAAACCAATCTATTTTACTTTATTCTGTCTCTGTTTGTTGCTGGCCAGTACTAGCAGATTTAACTGTTTTGCACAATACATGATTCTAACAAGTGCTACAGAGGTGTTCTTGTACATTTTAAAGTGAACACTGAATATATAGACTATTGGTTTGACTAAAGTGGTTTATTTTTGGATTATGTTAAGCTATGAACTGTAGATGGACTCTACTTTTGTTTGCACTGTAAATCATTTCAGCTAGCAGCTTGCAGTGTTACCAAATATCATGTTTCACGAATTAGGAATGAAACATAAAAGTGTATTGAAAGGAAAGTTGACATAAGCGATATGCCCAAACAGCCTACTTTACACTGATACTTTAGCTGCATTAATTGATTGGTTTATGATTGCTAACATCAAGTCGTACTTTGTAAGACAAAGTTCTGCCAGTAGCTTTTGTTTAAGTCTTTATTCAGATAATTTAGTAAGAGGTATAGTCCTAGTTATCGGTTTTGTTGTACCTCATTGTGTTACTGGACGTTTTTCATTGTATTGTGCAAGAGAAGTTAACAGTATATTATGGTGTTAGTGAATAGCTGACACTGGAGTTCATACATAAGTGGTGCATGTTTATTATGGTGTTAGTGAATAGCTGACATTGGAGTTCATACATAAGTGGTGCATGTTTATTATGGTGTTAGTGAATAGCTGACATTGGAGTTCATGCATAAGTGGTGCATGTTTATTATGGTGTTAGTGAATAGCTGACATTGGAGTTCATGCATAAGTGGTGCATGTTTATTATGGTGTTAGTGAATAGCTGACATTGGAGTTCATACATAAGTGGTGCATGTTTATTATGGTGTTAGTGAATAGCTGACACTGGAGTTCATACATAAGTGGTGCATGTTTATTATGGTGTTAGTGAATAGCTGACATTGGAGTTCATGCATAAGTGGTGCATGTTTATTATGGTGTTAGTGAATAGCTGACATTGGAGTTCATGCATAAGTGGTGCATGTTTATTATGGTGTTAGTGAATAGCTGACATTGGAGTTCATGCATAAGTGGTGCATGTTTGTTATGGTGTTAGTGAATAGCTGACATTGGAGTTCATGCATAAGTGGTGCATGTTTATTATGGTGTTAGTGAATAGCTGACATTGGAGTTCATACATAAGTGGTGCATGTTTATTATGGTGTTAGTGAATAGCTGACATTGGAGTTCATACATAAGTGGTGCATGTTTATTATGGTGTTAGTGAATAGCTGACATTGGAGTTCATACATAAGTGGTGCATGTTTATTATGGTGTTAGTGAATAGCTGACATTGGAGTTCATACATAAGTGGTGCATGTTTATTATGGTGTTAGTGAATAGCTGACATTGGAGCTCATGCATAAGTGGTGCATGTTTATTATGGTGTTAGTGAATAGCTGACATTGGAGCTCATGCATAAGTGGTGCATGTTTATTATGGTGTTAGTGAATTGCTGACATTGGAGTTCATGCATAAGTGGTGCATGTTTATTATGGTGTTAGTGAATAGCTGACATTGGAGCTCATGCATAAGTGGTGCATGTTTATTATGGTGTTAGTGAATAGCTGACATTGGAGTTCATGCATAAGTGGTGCATGTTTATTATGGTGTTAGTGAATAGCTGACATTGGAGTTCATGCATAAGTGGTGCATGTTTAGTACCTACATTTGCCAAGTGATTTCGACTAAGGCTGTTACCTATTCCCACTCCCATAATTAGTATTATCCTCTTCCTTTCAGCTCCGTCACTCTTTCTCTCTCTCTCTCTGCAATGGGCTGCATCCCCCATCAGTGCTGGGTCCAAGGATTCTAAGTCTACATTTGTTGGACATGACATACGACTTGTTACACCACACAAAAAGCATCTGGAGTGACTGTCCAAGATCTTCAAAATAACCACCCAGACTTAAAAGTAGTAATCCTTGACCTAGCTAAATCTTTGGCATGCACACTGAACAGGAACACCGTATGTCTAGATCCATCCCCTAATTACTTTTTTCTAAACTGTAAAACAGTGGTAAAATAAGGTTATATCTTCTAAAGCATCCCCTAAATGTTTCTATCTAAAACATAAATGCAGTGTAAACACTAGTTTCTTTCTATTAAAATGATAAAAGCATTTCAAGACAACATTCTGTTTTACTTTTTAAACGACTCTTGGCTTGCAGTGACCTGCAGCAAAGTGGTCTGTAACAGATAGCATTTTGCTCACACCTCCGTGGTTGGTTCTACCCATTCCATTCACCCTCGCTATGCTTGGGCTCACCCCACTCTCCTACCCTAAACACCACTTGCACTCCTCAGTTTTATACCTTACCATCACTCCCACCCCCCCCTATCATATTGCACATGCACACAAAATACATTTCTAACTGTATCCTCCCATTTCATTACCGATCTCCCAACCTTTCACAACCCCCACCCATAACTCTCCTGCGGACATACCAAGAACATTTGTAATCCTATTCTTTAACTATATAATTTACCATAAATTTCTCTCTAACTAATCTGCTTCTAACTCTTGCTCTTGGTCTTACACTTCTAACTACCTCCCCCAAACATACACTTAAACCCATAGCTATCACGTCTACAACTTTCCACTTAAATAATAACAAACCTTTAAACAGTTTCCACATTATATCACCCAGCGTACTCCAATACCATGCCATTCATTTTGCGAAACTGAAAATAGTGCCCTATATCACCACGAACAAAATTACCTGCCACTATCCAATAACTGACTGCAAAAAGAACGTCCTTACAAAATACTCCCTTTTCAACCAAAACAGAATATCCTTGTGTGGGGACTTACACCCCAACCCAGAAACCTCAAACATAACTACACTCAACCAAACTCCCCCTTCTAAAGACCTCCACTTAGCAGCTATAAACATTTGTAGTATTTGTAACAAATTACCGAATTTCATGCCTGGCTAAATCAAAACATCCCTAACAGACTAACAGTTCCTGAAACCTGGCTAAAACCCCAAATACAAGATATTGAAATAACACCCCCAGGTAATTTTATACTAAGGAATGATACACCCAACTAAAAAGGGGGTGGAGTATCCCTAATTTATGATGACTCTCTCACAATACTACCCTATCAGAAAAAACTCCCAGCCTTCTCAAATGCTGAAATCCTGGTAGGAACCCTACAAGTTAATACATTTAAACAACTAAGCATAATGTGTTTATATATATTCCTCCAGGACAAACCAGCCAAACTCTCGAAGACATCCTCACCTGGATGTCAGATAATATCTGCAATTAAACCATTATTATGGGAGATGTAAATACAAATTGGCAAGATTTAATAACTGAACCCCCAACAAATAGTATAAACCTCTACAAGTTTACCCAGTTCATCACCACCCCTACTAGAATGCTCAACAGCAATACACCAGCAGCCACACTCAACGAGACCCTAGTCCCAGACCCACTCAAACACTCAAATCCTGCCCAGACCCACTCAAACACTCAAATCCTGCCCAGACCCACTCAAACACTCAAATCCTGGGACTCTACCCAACACACTCAGTCATCACCTGCCCACTTTTATATCAGCTCCACAAATATTCAACTGTCAGAACTACAAACCATTAGAAATCTAAAGCATTTCTCCTGGAAGGCGAAGGCCGAGACGTCAGAGTTTTTGTATTTTCCTAAGAATAAATCGCGTTTGGTGAATCCTGCCTTGTTGTTTTTCTACTTTCTACATTTGGGTGCTGTTGTTCCTGTTACCAAACTAACCATACTGAAGTACCTGTCAGATTACCAAACTAACCATACTGGAGTACCTGTCAGACTACCAAACTAACCATACTGGAGTACCTGTCAGACTACCAAACTAACCATACTGGAGTACCTGTCAGACTACCAAACTAACCATACTGAAGTACCTCAAGGGTCTACAGTTGGATATTTACTCTCTAACATTTTTACCAGTAGCCTCCACTCTACCTCCCCTGTAAGCTTAGTTATCCAATATGCAGATAACACTACTATAATCTCCTCCTCCTCAAACAACCTACAACACCTCTAACAGATAACACAAGATATCTTCACCACAGTTGAAGCCTAGCTAAAAGAATCACAACTATTCCTTAATGCCAAAAAAAACAAAGCTTCTCCTCTGCAACAAAACCCCACTTAACTGACTTTCCCATTTTCTTCCATAATAACACAGGAATCAAAATTGTATCTTAAGCTAAAGTATTAGGTATCACCACTGGCAAAACTTACATTTGAACACCATATTTATAATGCCATTAAAAAAATACTGCAAACTTGGTACCCTATATAGACATAAACACTTCATAGACAGCACCATCAAAAAAGCTCTCAACAAGACATATTTGGTCCCCTCCCTATTATATGGTACGCCTATTTTCACCAACTTGCATTCATCCTTTCAACATAAACTTCAATCTTGCTACCACAAAATTGCCAATTTTTCCACAAACAGCTCCTATTACTCACACCACTGCCAAGGTTTAGGAGAATCAAACTGGTTGGAATTTCCACATCACCTTAACCTCCTGCGGCTGTCCATTGCACATAAAATTGTCTACAACACAGACAACTGCCCTACTCATAAAAACATTCTAATACCCTACAGCCCCACCAAGACCCTGTGCTCTGAAAATAAACAACTCATAACTGTGTATGTACCAGATAAAATAGCCAGGCATTGCTTTACGCATACACTGTCGCTAAACTCTGGAACTCACTTCCAAGCAGCATAAACACCATTACCAGCTTCAACAAATTTAAACTCTCCCTAAAAAACTAACTACTAAATATTCATAGGGGGTTGGGAGGGTGGCCTAATGGTTAAGGTGTTTGCCTTATAAACACAAGGTGCAGGGTTTGAGTCTCACAAAGGATAATTGGCTAGGCTTAAAATGGCACGCAAGGGCAGTTAGCTTAGTACTAATCTATGAACCTATGAACCATATCTGCCCTTGCATCTGCCAAAATAGATGGGCCATCATAACCTCCTTCGTATTTTCCCCAGCTTGCCTCACATTTTACCACTCAAAACCAGTAGGAAACTCTTTTTACCTATAAGTAACTTTAAACAGCTCTACTCTCACTAGTGAGTCTTTCCATCATTAACTATCTTATTGACTAATCTCTTTTTCTTACATTTTCATCCTATTAAAAAAAATCTAGTTTGCAATTACTGTGCTTCTCTCTGATATTAAAATTCAGCGATCTATATGTAAAATTTTCTCTTTATGTTGTACTGTACTGCAGTGTAAATACTTGTAAAACATCTGCATATGTTTTGAACTGTAGTGCAAGTTAGACACTTGTAAAATATCTGTTGTTATTCATACATCATTTTTTGTGGAGTTTTTCTCCATGAGCCTCCACTGAAAATGGGTTCTGACCCTGTCAGACTTTCCCAGTCAACAAATGTCAATAATAAATAAACAAATAAAGATATAAATAAATAAATAAATAAATAAATAAGTGCTTAACTGATTTGTCATTTTTTGGTTATCAGAGTGCAATCACTCTCCATGCAGTATGACAGGTTCTCCAAGTTCAAATGTATTTACAATCACAATATTCTATTTGTTTATCTTATGACATCAGCAAAATGTGTTTTTCCAGCCTATGATAAAGTGCTAAAGCTCTTTATAAAAATACAGTAGACAGGAATGATATATTGCAGTGTTTACAACATGTCCTGGCAGCTAAATCTGTGTGAATTTGGTTGAAGTGGCAAGGGTTACCTCAATGAACTGTATCATCTTGTCTTAATTTGAATTCTGTTGCCACCATTTGAGAAATTACATGAAATACTCATCATCTCAGGATGTATATCAAAACAAAATTCATAATAAGGATATTATTAAAGCTTATTAGAGTGAGTATTATGGCTACCCATTGTTAATTACATACTTTCTTTTTCATTTTAGCCTGAAATGAAAACAAGTTATATTAAAATGCGTTATTATCAACCAATCCTTTGGAGAACAGAAACGGAGGACAAAAAGTGCTGTGAAAAGAATATCATTTCCATCTGTAATCAAAGAAAGATTGTTTGATTTGCTGCTACATGATTTTAGTTGTCTGATAAATGTTAACTGTGCAGCTAATAAAGATAGTAATAAAATTGATCATGAAAGCTCATAAATTGATTTATTGGTGCACTGTCTGGGGTTTGGTCAGTAGAATGTTTTGTAGTGAACCTTCAGCAGTTGGCATTAGGGTATGTTTGGGCGGTTCAGAAGGGAGGCAACAACTGAGGCATCAGAAATAAATGAAACTTTAGGAAAATGGAGGAGATACAAGGATGTTCCATCATTTTTAAAAGACAAGTACAAACAAATGTTGCTACACAGCAGCTAATGTCTGCCATCACTGACATCCTCGCCTTCCTGTGAATGACATGACAGCTGGGTGTTGTTAACTGTCAATGTACCTAACCATATGAGACTTGCAAACGTGAGAGCATCTCACACCTTAATCTTGCACAGAAACATTCACTTCTCTCTCTCTCTCTCCCTCTTTCTGTTGCAGCTGCATTACTAAAGATCTTTTCAATGTACCTCACCTTTCGGACAGCAACACTGTTTTTCTTGTTTCTCAGTAGACTTGTAGTTCAGTTGCTATGGTGATTTTGCAGTGTGCTGGAAGCACTTCCCCTAGTATTTTGCAAAAGAGGGGGTCCATCATTAATTTTCATCTGACAACCTTTTCATGGACATCATTTCCGCATTTGATATCTCTGCACAAGTAGTCACACTGGTCCCCTTCCTCTTCAACAACTTTGGGATAATTGAAAATGATATCAAAGGCAGGTGACAGTATTTCAGTTTTCCTGATGGTTGTTTGTTAACTAGTGTTCATGTCAAATAATACAAAGAGAATGATTTCAGATATATGTTAAAAATAACAGTACTAGAAGGAAAATGCAGCTTCTTCCAAAATGCAAGTGTTCATAGGTTTATATGAGATTACTAGGCTAATGGCTTAAGAGTCCTTACAAGCCTAGCCAACATAATGTTACCTAATATGTGGCAAGCCTAGCCAATATAACCTGATTTTGCTCAATATATGGCAAGCCTAGCCAATATGACTTGATTTAACCCAATATATGGCCCCTGGGGGCAAGAAGATAACATAGGTTTGTGCCTATGCTATGAGTATTTTACAGATTGCACCTGTACATGTTAATAAAAAAGTGCCATTCCAGTTCCACAGGACATAAAGAAAGGAGAAAGCAAATACTTGATTTTTGAAAATAAAATTTATTTGACATTTGTTTACTGGGAATGTCCAACTGGGTATGAGACAATTTTCAGTGGAGGCCTGGAGAAAAAAGCGCCACGTACAATTTTAAACAGAATAACAAATCAGCATTAGTTACAGAGACTAAGATAAACATACAGGACTGCAATTTATGGATAAAATAATAGAAAAAATAAGCAAATACAAAGCAAGCAATAAAGCTGAACATACATTAGATAGAAGAGAGTTCATAATATGTATGTTACATAGTAATGCATGAAAAATATATTACAGTATAAGTAACAAGTCATAAAAACTATATACCCTTTCTGGTGAAATAAATTAACACCTATTTGTTAACCAAGTAGATTCACTGGACACACAGTCCATTTTCAGGGATGATGCTAGAGCAATGTCTGGTTAAGTGACTTGCTCAAAATCGTATATCAGTCAAATGAGGGTTCAGTGGCTTAAACCCTGTACCCCAAGAACTGCAACTCAAAGCCTTAAACATCTGAGCCAAGTGATACATACATATATATATATACACACACACACACACACACACACACACACATATATATATATATATATATATATATATATACATATATATATATACACACACACACACACACACACACACACACATATATATATATATATATATATATATATATATATATATATACACACACACACACACACACACACACACACATATATATATATATATATATATATATATATATACACACACACACACACACACATATATATATATATATATATATATATATATATATATATATATATATATATACACACACACACACACACACACACACACACACACACACATATATATATATATATATATACATATATATATATATATATATATATATATATATACACACACACACACACACACACACACACACACACACACACATATATATATATATATATATATATATATATATACACACACACATATATATATATATATATATATATATATACACACACACACACACACACACACACACACACACACACACACACACACACACACACACACACACACACACACACACACACACACACACACACACACACACACACACACACACACACACACACACACACACACACACACACACACACACACACACACATACACACACACACATGCATGTATATATGATTTGCCTTCAGTTGGTCGACTAACGTGAAAGTCGGCATCCTGATTTTAAACCACTCAAGATCAAAAATGGAAATGTCGACTCCCTTATATACAAGCAACAGGCTTGTTTCATTTCACATGCAAATATTACTTCAAAAAAACATAAACAACATCCCCTTATTTTGGGGGAGCCCCCCCAACTTTATATTCTCACTCCAGGGTTGCACTGCAGTGGGGCAGGGGCTATATTCCATTTTAGAGCAAATGGAATTTGACCAAATGGGCTTTCAGTGAAATTCGACCAAAAGCAATAGACCTATATATATATATATATATATATATATATATATATATATATATATATATATATATATATATATATTTATCGACAGAGAGAGAGAAAGAGTGAGAGAGACATTTATTCATTTATGAATTTGAGGAACTCAACTAGGGAACAATGAGCTATTATCTGGTGTTATAATATTCTATACGTTAAATCAAGCTTGGTTGATTGCAGGTGCTGTTGCCGCAGGACTCAGAGAATGAAAGGACGGTAAGTTTCATGTTTTATACACATTTTCCCATTTCCTGTTAAGGTTATTTCACCACAGAGGAGGTATACATAGAGATATAAATATCAGAGGAATGGAGGATTAGTAACAGAAATCCCATAATGCAGGGTGCAGGGGAAAGCATTCCCTGTAAAAGTAATTATTATTTACTGTTTGTGATGTTTCTTGTCCTGCTTATTATGCCTTATTAAATCAGGTGAAAATGAGTTACCTTTTCCTTTAAAATTCCTGGTACTTCCCTTGTAAATACCTTTGTATTTAGGGACTTCTCAAGACCAAACCTTCTTCAGTTACTTGATGACATAAATAAATGCCTCTGTTACCATATTTAATGGATTCCATTGCTGCAGCTGAACTCATGCCTCTGACTTTTACTCCCACTTAAAACAGTCCCTATCCACTCCGCATACAATGAGAAACAAGGCCCTGTGGTGGAATTATGCTATTTATTTATTACATTTGTTTACTAGGATACTGCAACTCGGCAGAAAGGTACCGCCTTTTCAGCAGAGGTCTGGGAAGAAATGCTCCACAAAAAATACAACATTAGATAAAGAACAGTAAACCAAGATTTATGTGTAATCAACAAATGTACAGCATTTAAACAGTGTCATTAATTAAAAGCAGCACCATGTGATATAGAGACCAAGGAAGAGAATATGGACCAAACCCTTAGGATAAAGTGCTTGGAAAGTACAGGAGTAAGTAAGGGGAAAACGCTTATTATTGTGCAGTTTTGCAAGCACAGATCCAGATATCTTTTAGGTATTCTCTTGTTTGTGATTTAGAAGAGTTGGTGTTTACTGTCTTTCTAGTGTGAGAGGAAGTGAGTTCCAAATATTGGACCTAAAAGTGTGGTAGAAAGAGTCACCAGCTAAGTTGATAGCTTTTGTAACAGTTAATAACATTATGTCAGTGGATCTCAGCTGTCTATTTATTTATTGATACCTGTTTATATAAGCAATCTCCGGGATTCACTACCAATCGTGTAAGTTTCACGCGAAGTCTACACGGTTACATTATGAGCAGCAGAGCTCATTGAATATGCATGCTGCTCATCACACTTGCACGATTCCAAGCACCACCGTTTGTGGCCAGCAGCAGCGGTGGTGGCTGTGAAACCATGCAGTGAAGCATTAGTACACAACGTAAATAAAACTGCTCGCTTATAAGCTAGTCATTCTGAGGCATGTGCTCCATGAACTCAGCGAGGAATTAAACCCACAGTTAGGACAGCTGTTTAATCTTAGTCTCACCTCCGGATACCCAGGCACACAGCACACGACTGTGGTCCCACTCCACAAAGGCGGTGCTTCCACCGACCCTGGAAATTACCGTCCCATTAGCTTGACAAGCCTGATCTGCAAAGCCATGGAAAGGATCATAATGGATCTCATAAATAAAGACATAGGGAATTTGCAGACTTTGGATCCAACCCAGTTTGGCTTTGTCAAAGGCAGATCATGCCTTTTAAACTTGGTTGACTTTCGAAACAGTCACCAAGGCCATTGACGAGGGAAGGCAGTCCATACAGCCTACCTAGACCTGAGGCTTTCGATACAATACCCCACTCGGGTATCATTGAAAAACTCATCAACTTAAATGTAAACCCATACATTACAAGATGGGTTGCAAACTGGCTGAGTGACAGAACCCACAGGGTCAGAGTTGCTGGCGCCATGTCAGACTCTAAGCCTGTCACAAGTGGTGTCCCACAGGGCTCAGTCCTGGGCCCACTCTTGTTTGGCATCTACTTTTCTGAAGTACAAGCAAACACAGGAGGGTTATGGCTGACAAAGTTCGCAGATGACTGCAAACTGGGCGCAGTAGTTGAGAACACATCCGGCACAGATATCCTTCAGAAGGGTCTCACAGAAATGGATAACTGGTGCCAGAGCCATGGCCTCAAGTTAAATGCCAAAAAATGCATAGTCATACCTCTGGAAAAATAAGGTTACCTAGCTACCATATAGGTGGCAATCCCCTGAACACAGAAGAAGTTATTAGGGACCTGGGAACCCAGGCTGACAGTAGCCTTTCATTCGACACTCATATTGCTAAAGTAGTTAGGAAGACCTTCTACATTGCCCACCTTATCATGAAGGGATTCACATCTAGATCAAGGGAAGTCATAGTCTCCCTATACTCATCACTCATCAGACCAATGATCGAGTACAATGCCCCATTCGGAATGTATCTGACCCGACACTTGCAGCAGCTGGAGAGGCCCCAAAAGTTCCTCACCAAAAGGATAAAGGGTCTCAAAAATCTGTCTTATGCTGCACGACTGAAAGAACTCCAGTTATATTCAGTTGCGCACGCTTACTCAGAGGTGACCTATGCCTGACATACAAGGCCATGTCAAACCCAGATTTGATGAATATGCTTCATCTCAAAAAATCTAGATCCCTCAGAGCCACAAGGGCGGGTGACTTAAACCCCGACACGGTTATTAATAGGACGTGCTGGAGGGATAGATTCATCACCCAAAGACTCCCTATGCTGTGGAACAAAATCCCGGTTTATGTGAGGCAGAGCACCCGCTGGCCTTGTTCAAGAGGAATCTTGACCAATGGATGGGAGATCGCAGATACACCCAGAGGTTACCCCAGGTTACCTCAGTGTCACTGCCGACAGCTAAATAATGGGCATAGTTTCTCCAAACTAAGGGTGGCACAAACTATGGCTAGGCTTATAAATGCCCTCGGGCAGATAGCCTACTATAAACCTATGAACCTATGAACCTATGTGCAGACAGCTTATATGAAGTAAGGGCAGAATGACTCTGAGAATTAACAGGCAGGGGGCATTAAATGGGTAGAATGTACACAGAACTCAATGATAATAGTGCAGCCATAAGTACGAGGGCAGGGTATATAGGGAGAAGGTACACAGAATACAATGTTAATAGTGCAGCCATAAGTACAAGGGCAGGGTATATGGGGAGAATGTACACAGAATACAATGTCAATAGTTCAGTCATAAGTAAGCGTGGTGGGTAAATGGAGAAAAATGTGCTCATTTAATGCATTAATATGTGATGATGTCACAAAGAAACATCTATTTATTTATTTTTATTTATTTATTTACATTTGATTATCGGGAAAGTCCAACTGGGTAAAAGCCCATTTTCAGTGGAGACCTGGGGAGAAAAGCTCCAAATTATTATAAAACATTTTAAGAACAATAATTTTACAATCTTCAAAAATAAAACAAAACCTTCTGCAGTATGAATAATTACAACAAATTAGACACAGTATAAAACTTTGGTTAAAAAAACAGTACAGGATATATAACAATCATTTAATATTTAAAGAAATTTTAGACAGTTTATAGAGAAATTAAAGTCTAATATGAATAGGAATTGCAATATGAAGTGAGGGAAAACAGGCTTACGGTATATTTATAGAGAAAGTCAGGATAGAGAATTAGATAGCAGTACGGAAGTAAGTGAAGAAGGGAGAGTAAGGAGGTGTAAGGAATGAAAAGGTACGTGTTCATATTTAGGAATACAGTTTATACTGGTTTTGAGCAAGAACAGAGCCAGAGTTTAACTAGGAAGTCTTTCAGAGTGGTATTAAAATATGGGAGGGAGGGTATAGACCCAATGGATACAAGTAAGGAGTTCCAGGCCTTGGTAACCTTGTACAAGTACAGATAATGTCCAGAAGATTTGATAGGTTTGTAGACAGACAGGAGTTTTTGGTCAATGGATTGCAATTACTGACTGGGAACATAGTTGTCTACAATGTTTTTAGTGCTGGACAAGCAGATGGATTCTGGATAATTTTATAGATGGTAAGAAGTTGTGTATATGTTCGTTTATGTGGCATTGCTAACCAATTAAGGCTTTTCAGTGCAATACAGTTTTGGGTTCTGAAAGGGGTATGTGCTAGCAACTTTGTTATAGCATGGTTCAGGTTTTAATTTTTGTGAAGAATGGAAGTTATTAATGATGGGAGCACCATAAAGAAGAGTGGGCAGGAGATAAGTAGTGGTAAGTGTTGTTTTAGTTGCATTGTTGAGAAAGTTTTTGGCTCTGTAAAGCATCCCTAGTTTTGATGAGATTATCTCATGCAATTTTGTATCTGCAGGTCGAATGTAAGATTATCATCCACTATCACCCATAATAGTTTGCTATGAGAAGTGACTTCAGTGCTTGTATTATCAAGAGAAAGGACTTTAATTTTTCTTTTTGTATGATAGAGGGGATCTGGGGAAGAAAGTAGTAGTTTGGTCTTTTTTGGGTTTAGCATGAGTTGTGAGTTACAAAGCCATGTTTCAGTGGCAGTTAAAGCTTCCTGAGTAATTTTTTTGGAGGTGCATGACTTTGTCAGATGTGCAAATGAGAGTGGAATCATCTGCATGTTGTATTATGGTGGATTGTTGTGTAGAAGCATAGAGGGTGTTGGTGAAAATGTCAAGGGAGTGACCAAGGATAGAGCCTTGTGGTACACCAGCAGTGACTGGGAGGTAAGGAGAGAGCATGGAGTGCCAGTTAACTGACTGATACCTATTGGACAGGTAGCTTTTGTACCACAGAAGGGTGGACTGAGATATATTAGTGAGGACATTTGAAGTAGAGGTTTGCTGTGACAAACTGTATTAAAGGCTTTAGACAAGTCTAGAAATAATGGAGAGACTAGTTTACCGTGATCTCTAGCTTTAATGACCGTATCTATAGAGGTTAGAAGGGCAGTGCTAGACTGCTATTGGTCTAAAATTATTAAAGTCTGTTAAATTTACTCCTTTGTGCAGAGGAATAATGTGTGACTTTTTCTGTAGAGAGAGAGAGTGACTGTAGGATTTCCAGACTTACCTATTTATAAGGACTGAGACAGGATAGACAATGCTATTGGCTGCTATTTTAAGGTACGCACTTGGAAGGTCATCACCTGAAGATAAACACAGTTTAAGTTTGTTCAAGAGAAGTTTTATATAGAATGCGGGCACAGGTTTGAAGGTGAAATTGGATGTGGTGTGATGTTATGTGGCTGTTGGGCAGGGTTGGAATTAGGTGTTGAGGGATCCTTGGTTAGAGATGCTATACTGTATATAAAATAAGAGTTGAATTGTATTGCAGTTTTGAGTGGTGAGTTATTGGGAGAGATGTTTGGGTTGAAGTTTTGGCCAGGATGTAAGATTTCTTTAATGGGTGTCCAATTTTTTTTAGGATTGTGTTTAGTATTATTCTGAAAGTTATTATAGTATAGCTTTTTGGCTTCGTTTATTTGTTGCTTTTTTGTATGATTGTGAAGCATTCTGAAGTTTTTAAGATATTGAGGTGTTTTATATTTTTGGCATTTTTTCCATGCTTTTTCTCTATTCTGCATTGGCATTGTACTCTTTTTGGATAGCCAAATTGCATTATTTGTTTTCAGTCTCTTCCTGCTTGGAGGTGCAATGCTATTTAGGATATTTAGAAAAGTTGTAGTAAATTCAATTACAGCATTGTCTAAAGGGAGGATTTTTATGAGGTTCTAGTTCATAGATGATAGCATAGTAATGAACATTTCTGGATTAAAGTTGGAAGACTTGCATGTTGTTTTATAAATATACTGTTTACCTGGATGTGTGAGATGTCTAGTTATATAGACTGGGAGATGATCACCGAGAGAGTCTGACATTGTACCTGTGGTGGATTAATTGCTGGGGTCTGATACAAGGATATACTCTAATAGAGGATTCAATGTCTTGCTATAATGTGTGGGGCTATTAATTAGTTGTATGAAAACATTTAAGTTCATGTTAGATGTAGGGGGAGTTAGAGTTAGAGTTTTTGTGCAGCCAATTGACATTCCCATATGTTCATAGGTAGGTACTAGGCTATCAGCCCTAGGGCCTATACAAGCCTAGCCAAAAAAGTTCCCTGGCTTTCACCACACAAGAAAATTATTTTCCTGTGCCCCTGTTGAACATAGCCACAGAAGTGATCCTCAGAGTGAATTTCCTATTTTCCATCCAATTGTCAAGATTTTTTTTAAAGAGGGCTAATGAGGAGCTTTGTTTGACATGAATGGGTAGTCTGTTCCAGAGCATGGGAAGTCTCTGGGACAGGAATCTATCCCTCCAGCATGTTCTGTTTATTGTAGTGACAAGGTTTAGGTTCCTGGAGCATGTGGCTCGGAGGAATTGGGATTTGTTTAAGTGTAGCATGTCCAACAGATCTGTGTTTGACATGGCCTTGTATGTTAGCAGAGGTTGCCTCTGAGTAGGCGATATGCGATGGAGTAAAGCTGCAGTTGTTTGAGATGGTCTGAGTATGGCATCTGTTTGAGGCCAGTAATCCTCTTAGTGAGGTATTTCTGAGGCCTTTCCAGTTGTTGTAGAAGTCTTGCGAGGTACATGCCAAACAGAGTGTTGTACTCTATAATGGGTTTGATGAGGGATAAGTAGAGAGGAACAATGACCTCTTTTTTTCTGGAGGAGAACCCATTTGTGATGAGGTATGCCATGTAGAAGGATTTCCTGACTACTGTAGCAATGTGATTATCAAAGGAGAGACTACTGTCCACCTGTGTCCCAAGGTCTCTTATCACACTTTTGATATTTAATAGGCTACCACCTGTGTAGTAGTTCATAGGGCCAGTGTTTTTCCCAAAGGTGATGACAATGCACTTCTTGGCATTGAGCTTGAGGCCATTACTTTGACACCAAGCATCAGTCTTAGTGAGGCCTCTTTGTAGAATGTCCACATCATTAGGTGATTCTATTATGACTCCTAGTTTGCAGTTGTCTGCAAACTTCGTTAGCCAAAGACCTGCTGTGTTAGCCTGGACGTCTGAGAAGTAGATGTTAAACAGGAGAGGACCCAGGACTGAGCCCTGTGGCACTCCACTTGTCACTGGTCTGAAGTCGGATTTGTAGTCATCTGTCAGTTTGCCAATTGGCTACCTATCTTGTGACATAGGGATTTATGCCCAGTTTAGTGAGTTTATCTATAATTCCAGAGTGGGGGATGATGTCAAAAGCATTGGCGAAGTCAAGATAAGCTGTGTGCACCACCTTACGCTCATCTATGGCTCTGTTGACTGCATCAGAGAAGTCAATCAGGTTTAGAAGACATGATCTGTCTTTTACAAACCAAAACTGAGTGGAGTCCAGAGTTTGGAGATTACCTATGTCTTTGTTTATGTTTATGTTCCATGGCCTTGCAGACCAAGTTCGTTAGGCTAATGGGGCGGTAGTTCCGTCGCTGTTCAGCATTCAGCAGGCGCAAAGCCTGAGGTGAGGCTATGATTGAACATGGTACTTAGGTGGGGTGCCAGTTCATTCTGTAGTTCATGTAGAATGCAGCCTGGGATGTTGGCGGTCCCATGGATGCCGTGTTCTTGGCTTTGGAGAGTGTGGTCTTTACTTGTGCTTCTGTAATTACAGGGGCTTTTGCATTCTTCTGGTATAGAAAAGGGTCCTTTGGGGGGTGGGGTGTAAAGTTTCCACTAAATCTATCTGCCAGGATGTTGGCATTATCAGATGGTTCTGTATATTTAGTGCCATTGTGCTGTAACTCAGAGCAGATCTGAGTGTTGCCATTGAAATTCTTGACATAGCTATAGAATGCTTTGTGGTTGTCCTTAGAATCAGTGGTGATTTTATTTTCATAACTAGCATTGGAGGATTTTATGAAAGATTTCAGCTTCTTACTGAGGCTGACCAGGGAGTTCCTGCTATCAGGAGATTTTACTCTTTTTTGCAACAACTTCTTCCTTCTGTTGTAGAGTTTATTTATGGCAGAGGACCACCAGATTGGCTTTCTTTTTTTAGAGAATAGCATCTTGGTTCTGTTGGGGATGGCACGATCTATGCACTCATGTATGTGCTTATACAGTGCAGTTGTAAAGGATTCAGCAGTTATACCTCTATTTTACATCTGTATGGGTGTCGTGATGTTTGCCACTTCTGTCTTAAGAAGCATGAAGTTGGCTTTGATGAAGTTTTATGGTGATTTCCTTAATGGGAGAGGCAGGATATGGATGTCTAGGGGGATTAGCTTGTGGTCGGATCTGACCAGCGAGGAGTTAACCTCTGGCATGGAATATCAGTTGCCCATATTGGTAATGACCAGGTCCAGGATATTGTTGCCCCTGGCGGGGGTACAGACAAGCTGATTCAGGGCATTGGAATTTATGAATTCCAGAAAACGTTGAGCAAATGAGTTAGTACATAAGTAATTTTCCCAGTTGATGGTAGGGTAGTTGAAATTGCCTATTAATAGGGTATTGGGCTGTACCTTAATATTATCCAGTATATCAAGAAATGTGGAGTGGGCATCCTGGGGATTGGTGGGGGATCTGTAACAAGCTGCAACCTGGATTGCAGTCTTGCCCAGTGTTAGTTGCACTTGAATAATTTCAGATGCATTATGTTGAGCAACTAGCGTGGAGGTGTAGATATCCTTAATGACTATGGACACGCCTTCTTCTTTAGTGTTTCAGTCCAGGTTAGGTGGCCAAAAGGTGTGGTATGAATTATAACCTGATAATGCAGGGGTGCTCTCTAGAGCCTTGAACTAGGTCTCAGTCACTGCACAGATGTTGATGTTCTCCATTTTAAGGAGTGCCTCGAGTGAGTGCATTGAGTAGCATTACCCTCAGATTTTGCTTGCTTGTACATGCTACAGCAGTGAGTTTGTCATTTGAACCTTGCCTAAAAAGGCATCATAGGGGTGGCAAGAGCCCTAGCCAGTATCCGGAATCCCAGGGGTGACAGGTGCAGGCCATCTCTGGCAAAACATCATGGTCTGTCGATCATGTCGTCCCAGGCAGACAGATACTGGATCCCCTTAGAATGACACTAGAAGCTTAGCCAATTCTTGAAGTCAATCATTTTGTCATTGTACTGTGGTATAATTCTGGGTGATGGCAGGATGCTACTCAGGGCTAGGGTCATACCTGCCTGGGCTACATGATCCAAGTGCTCCTCTATGTCTCTTTTCATGTAGTCCAGGGAGGTACATCTCAAATCATTCCCACAAACATGAACAATGACAGAGTCATATTTGCACTTGTAGAGTGATGTGAGTCAGTGCATTATGTGGTGGATCCTGGCACCTGACAGGCAGCTGACAGCAACCTTCTCCTTGTTTAGCCTGGTGAGTGGGACATCAGTGTACCTGACTATATTTGCCTATGACTAGTGTGTTGGGTACATTGTTTTGCCTTTTGGGCTGAGGTTGAGTGGCACACTGATTTTGTGGGCTATGTGTCATTTGGGGAGTGTTGGGGGGTGGTGGTTGCTTGCGTTTCAGCTTTGGAGATCTCTATTGTTTGGGCAGATTTTTATTGAGAGCCTCCTCGAATGTAGGTGTGTGTTTTGTGTTACTATGTGTGATTTTAGGTGGTGTAGGTTTTGATAGACTATATGTTGAGTGTGGTGTGGTGCAGGTGTTTAACTTCTCCTCTTGACTGTCTAGTAATCTAGCAATATTTTTTCTTGTGGAAATGTAATGGATATCCAATGTAAGATATCTCCCAGTATAGCTGTATTGTTGCCGGGAGGGATATAAAGGCAGTAACAGATATTTGTTTATAATTGTTTATTTTGAGGAGAGTAATAAGATGTTTGCTGTAAGGGTAGATGTGGTAGCTACTGGGAAATATTAAAGTTATATCAATGCCTTTCCTCTTTATACTGTCAATTTGGATGATATTATAGCCAGCAGGTATAACTTTGGAGTCGTTTATGCTGGGTTTAATCCAAGTTTTAAACAGAAAGACATAGACACATCCATACTGATGTAATAATTAATAATTCTGTTTCCAGTTGTTTATTCATGTGCATAACTAAAAAACAGACAATCTGATGGTGGACATGAAAAGGACACAGTGTAGCATTGTAACAAATGGAAGTAAATGCGATATGAATGATGATAACATGCCAAGTTGTGATAATAGTTAGCAAAGACAGTTAATATATTACGGGCCATTTGTATACCTTACAGTTATTGGATATCTCATGTATATACAGGGAACGTATGTGTGATAACTGTATATACAGGGAATGTATGTGTGATATGTGACTGCAGTGTTGCATCCTGCACCCCATCTTGTATAAACAAGGCATGAGCCATACAGCAGCTGTGTCATGCACAGCAGTAAGGGGCATGTTTTAACATTTGTCATTGGACAAACATAGATACGGGGGTATTTTACACTGATATGTACCTCAGACAAGCGTGTGCTTTATATACATGTGCATCATACAATGTAATATAATAGCAATCAGACTATACAAGATACAAATGACAACACAGATCTGATGACATTTCAATAGTTCAAGGTCTTTGTTTGTAAATGGAACACGTAATACAGGATTATGCTGTGCATGCTCACAAGACATTACAGCAAACACTGCCATAACATCATGTAAACAACACAAAACACACATGAAAGTGTACAAACTGAGGCCAAATCATAATTTATGATGATCCAGCATCATGCCAGTCAGGAAGACAAGTTATGTAAGTATTCATGCCTAAAAAGCTGTATGGTGTGAAGAAAACAATTACAGTCATACATAAATGTTAGTAGGAAGACATACAATACAGTGCATGTTTTATTTGGAAATTATGTAATGCCTGTAAACAATCAAGGGGATACTCAACATTTGCATATTGCTAGACTTGAACCCATGCCAGGACAGATTTCAGTACTTCCCTATTGTAATGTGTATGGATCCCATACCTTGAAGGGTGATGCTTACAAATGCCCTCTGACAGTGGAGAAATACTTCCTTTTCCTGAGCCACTCTTTTCTGTCACATTTATGTGACAGATGGATGTTACCAGATTCAAACCCCTGTCTAGCATACTGTACACTCTGCATACCTGTGTATTGACTGTGTCTGTCTGCCACAGGACATAGCAGTGGATTTTGTCACAAACAGCTGACATTAATGTGTGAATTAATAAAGGATATGTTGAGGATTTATTTATTTATTTATAATTTGATTACCGGGGAAGTCCACTGGGCCCAAAGGACACATTTTCAGTGGAGGCCCGGGGACAAAAGCTCCAGGAAACATAATGCACTACAGATATATTAGATAACAGAGTTACAAATTATAACTTACAGAGAGATACATTGTATAGGACAGTTTACAAAGTCTGTACAGAGTCGCACATAGTTTACAAAGTCTGTACAGAGTCACACAGTCAAACAAAATAGCTTGTGGTTGTTCAATGGGTAATAAAGATAAATTTATGCAAACATTCTAAGAAACACACCTTTAAAAATAAAGGTAGAAACATGTTGCATGCACTCATTTAACGTAAGATGCCATTTACATTATTTACACAGTTATGTTGTATGATAAGTAAGTCTTGGAAATTGTAGAGAGTATAGACATACTCAAGGTGAAGTAACTATGGGAGAATAGAGGTTAGGGACCTGTAAGAAAACATCTTGGGGGTAAATATTTAGTTGGATTTAGGTAGGGTGAAAGCAGGTACATTTCCATTTAGAGGAGAGGTATTTGAAAAGCTGGGATTTAAAGTTCTCTGAGTTTGGTGTAGTTCTAAGAGTGGAAGGAAGGGAATTCCATTTCCTTCTTATGGAGAAAAAGAGGAGAAGCTGGCCAGGAGGACATCTGGGTTTGTGTATAGCAATTAAGTTTTGATATTCGGATCTGAGCGTTCTGCTGAGGGTGTAAGGGGGAAGGATATTTGCTAGAGCAGGACATTTAGTAGGGTGAAATATAAGTATGTGTGCAGTGGTAAGCTGGAGGTAGTTTAGGTAGTTTGGGAGTTCAAGCCAGTTCAGAGATTGTAGGGAAAGGCAGTGATGGGTGGAATTTCTGGATTTGGTGGCAAATTTAGAGATTTTATTATAGCAGTTTTGTAGTTTGGAGGAGGTGGAGGCGGTTAGATTGGTCAAGAGAGGGGCTCCATATAATAAGGAGGAAGAAGATAATAGTGGCCAGAGTTTGCCTCGTGGAGTTTGAGAGGAAGCGATTATTCCTGAATAGCATGCCTAGGTTTTGGAGGGTTTTCTTAATATTTTGTTGAATGTGGATGTCAAACTTGAGGTATTCGTCAATAGTAATGCCGAGAAGTTTAGCAGAGGGAACCACTTCTATAGATGAGTTGGTTTGGCTAAGGACTTTGAAAGTACTTTTGTTGTAGTAGTAAGTCTTAGTGGGGGGGGGCAGAATTTTTGATTTGTTAGCATTGAGAGAGAGGTGAGTTTGGTGCATCCATTCTTCGGTTATTGAAAAAGCATTTTGGGTTTTGTTGAGCAGTTCAGAGAGGTTGGAGGCAGAGCAGATGAAGGTTGTGTCATCTGCTTATTGAATTACTTTGGTGTCAGGAATGGCAGTGTGAAAGTTGTTGATAAAGATGTTAAAAAACATGAGCCCAAGGACAGATCCCTGTGGTACACCAGTTGGGGTGGGTAAGAAGGAGAAGATGGAGTTATTCCATTTTACTGCTTGAGATCTATCAGATAGGTAGCTGGAGAACCAGGATAAAGTGTTTCATGAGATATAATGATTAGAGAGATGAAAGAGA
This sequence comes from Protopterus annectens, assembly GCF_019279795.1. Lineage (NCBI taxonomy): Eukaryota > Metazoa > Chordata > Ceratodontiformes > Protopteridae > Protopterus > Protopterus annectens. The sequence continues at coordinate 1,345,397,907 of NC_056747.1, forward strand.
AGGTGTTTGTGGGAAACAGTATCGAATGCTTTAGCTAGATCTAGCAAAGCTGTAGAGACCAAGTGTGTGGAGTCTCGGGCTTGATTGATAGTTTCTAGGAATGACAGCAGTGCAGTTATAGTGCTATGGCCTGGGCGGAAGCCATGTTGGGTACCAAACAAGATGGTTTTGGATAAGAAAACGTATAAGTTGGAGGTGGATGCACTTTTCTAGGATTTTGGATATATGTGAGAGCAGAGCGATAGGGCGGAAGTTTGAGATGTTGGAGTTTTTGCCTCTTTTGTGAAGAGGAAGGATATAAGCTGGGCACCAGAGTTTGGGGACATACGATTAATTTATGGATCTGTTAATGACGCTAATTGGGAGAGCTATTCCATCAGCAGCACATTTTAGTAAGGAGGAGGGAATATTGTCAGGAGCATTAGAACAAGGTTTACGTTTGGATAGAAGTTTTTTTATAAAGTTAGTGGAGACAGGTTTAAGCTCAAACATAAAGGGATGACTATTAGAGGAATTAGATAGAGAAAAGTGGGGCACTGGTGGATTATCGTTGGGGAAAGTCTTGGTCAATTCAGAAATAGTTTCTATGAAAAATTAGTTAAATTCAAAGCCTAGTTCAAGGTTGGATTTACTAGGGTCAGGACAGGGATTATTCTTGGACCCAGGATTAAGAAGAGAGTTTACTGATTTCCAGAATTGCTTGGGGTTATTATTATTGTTGAACTGTAGCTTGATATAGTAGGATTTTGTGTCCTTAGTGATAAGCTGTTTTGCAAAGTTACAGAGTTGTTTGTATTGGAGCAGTGTATTGGGCAATTTGTTGTTTTGGTAAAGCTTCCATAGTTTGTCCCTTTGGGGCATAATTTGTTTTGTATCTTTAGTTAGCCAGAGGGCTGAATTAGTCTTTATCCTTTTGTTTCTTAGTGGGGCTAGAGAGTTTAGAGTGTCTAGGAAGACGGAGTTGAAGACGTCAATGGCACTGTCAAGTGGAAGGGAGTTTGGAATGCACCAGTCCATTTGTTTGAGCATGTTAGAGAAAGTTATGGGGATGAAGTTACTGAGGTTATGAGTAAGAATGTATTGGTGCTGATGAGGTGAGGAGATGGTTGCACGATGGATAAAAGCTGGGAGGTGGTCACTAATGGAGTCAGAGATTGTGCCAGAGTTAGTTACTTTATTTGGATCAGAGACTAGGATCCAATCAATAGTGGATCCAGGGGGGTTAGTTTTGTTAGGTCAGGTGATAGGAAGAATCATTTGAGTGAACTTATATAGGTTAATGGATAAGTCGGGAGAGGGACTGTTAACTTTATTCCAATCAATATTTACATCACCTAAAATGTAGGTTTCATAGTTAATTTCAGTGGAAGCCCATAGAAGAATGCCTTCGAGGGTGGAGATATTGTTACCAGGTGAGATATATAGGGCAATAATGCAGCTATTTTTGTGTTTATTTATTTTTAGTAGTCCAGCTGTAAGTTCAGTGTTATTGAACTGTGGTATTGAAGATTGGAGAGGTATTATGGTTAGAAGGCTAGAGTAGACTAGTGCAGTGCTGCCACCTTTTTTATGTGGTCGGTCATTTCTGAGAATATGGAACCCGGGGGGTAGAATCTCAGAATTGGAGATATGGGCTTTGAGCCAAGTTTCAGATATGGCTAGGGTGTCTGGTTGGTTATGGCTTAGCCAAGCTTGAAATAGGTAAACTTTGTTGTTGAGACTCTGGGCATTGATAATAAACAGTTTTAGGATGTTGTGAGGGGAGGACGGAGTTAGGGGGTAGGTATTGTGAATAATGGGGTTGGGACCAGGGTTAGGGTGAATATCTCCAGCTAAGATTAGAGTGTTGACAGACATGAGCTTTACCTGTTTAGTTTTGCAAAGTAAGAGTTTGGGTAGATCTAGTATTAGTTTATGTTTCTGTTTATTAGCAGTGGAGAAAATTTTAGGATAGAATAGGTGCAGAGGGTTAGGCTGAATGAGTGAAGGTGAGATATAAAGGAAATGGGAGTAAGAGTGTGGGCAAAGGTAGGTTTGTGTGGGGGTTATTTTTATAGGTACTATTGGACAGATATCAGAGGAGTATGAGGTGGTACAGAATAAGGGAATTAGGAACAGAAGGAGGAGGCAGGGGGCCAGGAGAGTGTGACGAAGTAAGGAAAGCATGTCAAAAGCAAAGTGAAGAAGATCGGTGTAGAGTAGGAGAAGAAGGATGGTTTTGTAGGAGAGAGGTTGTATGAGTAGATATCGTTGGTTTTCTTAGAAGTATAAGAAAGAAGAGGAGACTTTAAGTTGTTAGGGAGGATGAGCGATGTAAGTTTGTGGGATGGATATAAGTGGGTGGAGTAAAGGGGAAGAGCATCTATTGGATAATAAGACAGGCTGGGAGAAGATAAGGGAGAATAAAGGTAGATGTGCTGGGGCGGGTAAGATTTGGGGGCAGGGTAGGGGAGCAGAGTGAGCCCGCAGGGCGAATGGAGCGGGAAGAGCCAGGTAGGTGTGAGAGGTCCACAGAGCAGCAAGAAACAATCAGTAAGTGTGACTCTGTAGTTGAGACTGAGTGTAGGCCAGAGGGAGGTAAATTGCAAAGATTTGGTCCAAAGTAGAGGTCTGGGGCAGAGCAGATTGTTTCCCTTTCCAAGAAAGAGATGCTTGAATACTTTAGCTTGGGAATGAAAGTGGAACGCAGGTTTGAATGCGAGCGTTTCACAAAGTGGAAGTCTGCTGCCACCTAGTGGTAAAAACAGGGTTAGGTACAGAGTAAAACTAGTTGGATAATTTGCAGTATGACATTGCCTGAGAATGATGACAGGTAGATAATTATATCAATGGTCACACAACTGTGAGCTGTGCAGTATCAATGTTTATTGGTAACTATGTTACTGTTCACCCAACTGTGAGCAGTGCAGTATCAATGTTTATTGGTAACTATGTTACTGTTCACACAACTGTGAGCTGTGCGGTATCAATGTTTATTGGTAACTATGTTAATGTTCACACAGCTGTGAGTAGTGCAGTATCAATGTTTATTGGTAACTATGTTATTGCTCACACAGCTATGAGCAGTGCAGTATCATTGTTTATTGGTAACTATGTTAATGTTCACACAGCTGTGAGCAGTGCAGTATCAATGTTCGTTGGTAACTATGTACTGTTCACACTGCTGTGAACTGTGCAGTATCAATGTTTATTGGTAACTATGTTTCTGTTCACACAGCTGTGAGCAGTGCAGTATCAATGATTATTGCTAACTATGTTACTGTTCACACAACTGTGAGCTGTGCAGTATCAATGTTTATTGGTAACTATGTTACTGTTCACACAACTATGAGCAGTGCAGTATCAATGTTTATTGGTAACTATGTTACTGTTCACAACTGTGAGCAGTACAGTATCAATGTTTATTGGTAACTATGTTACTGTTCACACTGCTGTGAGCAGTGCACACAGTATCAATGTTTATTGGTAACTATGTTACTGTTCACACAACTGTGAGCAGTGCAGTATCAATGTTTATTGGTAATTATGCTACTGTTCACACAACTGTGAGCTGTGCAGTATCAGTGTTTATTGTTAACCATGTTACTGTTCACAAAACTGTGAGCAGTGCAGTATCAATGTTTATTGGTAATTATGTTACTGTTCACACAACTGTGAGCTGTGAAGCATCAATGTTTATTGGTATCTATGTTACTGTTTACACAGGTGTAAGCAGTGCAGTATCAATGTTTATTGGTAATTATGTTACTGTTCACACAACTGTGAGCTGTGCAGTATCAATGTTTATTGGTAACTATGTTACTGTTCACACAAATGTGAGCTGTGCAGTATCAATGTTTATTGGTAATTATGTTACTGTTCACACAACTGTGAGCTGTGCAGTATCAATGTTTATTGGTAACTATGTTACTGTTCACACTGCTGTGAGCAGTGCAGTATCAATGTTTATTGGTAATTATGTTACTGTTCACACAACTGTGAGCTGTGCAGTATCAATGTTTATTGGTAACTATGTTACTGTTCACGCAACTGTGAGCTGTGCAGTATCAATGTTTATTGGTAACTATGTTACTGTTCACGCAACTGTGAGCTGTGCAGTATCAATGTTTATTGGTAACTATGTTACTGTTCACACAACTGTGAGCTGTGCAGTATCAATGTTTATTGGTAATTATGTTACTGTTCACACAACTGTGAGCTGTGCAGTATCAATGTTTATTGGTAACTATGTTACTGTTCACACAAATGTGAGCTGTGCAGTATCAATGTTTATTGGTAATTATGTTACTGTTCACACAACTGTGAGCTGTGCAGTATCAATGTTTATTGGTAACTATGTTACTGTTCACACAACTGTGAGCTGTGCAGTATCAATGTTTATTGGTAATTATGTTACTGTTCACACAACTGTGTGCTGTGCTGTATCAATGTTTATTGGTAACTATGTTACTGTTCACACAACTGTGAGCTGTGCAGTATCAATGTTTATTGGTAACTATGTTATTGCTCACACAGCTATGAGCAGTGCAGTATCATTGTTTATTGGTAATTATGTTACTGTTCACACTGTTGTGAGCAGTACAGTATCATTGTTTATTTGTAACTATGTTACTCTTCACACTGCTGTGAGCAGTACACACAGTATCAATGTTTACTGGTAACTATGTTTCTGTTCGCACTGCTGTGAGCAGTGCAGTATCAATGTTTATTGGTAATTATGTTACTGTTCACACAACTGTGAGCTGTGCAGTATCAGTGTTTATTGTTAACTATGTTACTGTTCACACAACTGTGAGCAGTGCAGTATCAATGTTTATTGGTAACTATGTTACTGTTTACACAGGTGTAAGCAGTGCAGTATCAATGTTTATTGGTAATTATGTTACTGTTCACACAACTGTGAGCTGTGAAGTATCAATGTTTATTGGTATCTATGTTACTGTTTACACAGGTGTAAGCAGTGCAGTATCAATGTTTATTGGTAATTATGTTACTGTTCACACTGCTGTGAGCAGTGCAGTATCAATGTTTATTGGTAATTATGTTACTGTTCACACAACTGTGAGCTGTGCAGTATCAATGTTTATTGGTAACTATGTTACTGTTCACACAACTGTGAGCTGTGCAGTATCAATGTTTATTGGTAACTATGTTACTGTTCATGCAACTGTGAGCTGTGCAGTATCAATGTTTATTGGTAACTATGTTACTGTTCACACAAATGTGAGCTGTGCAGTATCAATGTTTATTGGTAATTATGTTACTGTTCACACAACTGTGAGCTGTGCAGTATCAATGTTTATTGGTAACTATGTTACTGTTCACACAACTGTGAGCTGTGCAGTATCAATGTTTATTGGTAACTATGTTACTGTTCACACAACTGTGAGCTGTGCAGTATCAATGTTTATTGGTAACTATGTTACTGTTCACACAACTGTGAGCTGTGCAGTATCAATGTTTATTGGTAACTATGTTACTGTTCACACAACTGTGAGCTGTGCAGTATCAATGTTTATTGGTAATTATGTTACTGTTCACACAACTGTGTGCTGTGCTGTATCAATGTTTATTGGTAACTATGTTACTGTTCACACAACTGTGAGCAGTGCGGTATCAATGTTTATTGGTAACTATGTTACTGTTCACACAACTGTGAGCAGTGCAGTATCAATGTTTATTGGTAACTATGTTACTGTTCACACAACTGTGAGCAGTGCAGTATCAATGTTTATTGGTAACTATGTTACTGTTCACACAACTGTGAGCTGTGAAGTATCAATGTTTATTGGTAACTATGTTACTGTTCACACAACTGTGAGCTGTGCAGTATCAATGTTTATTGGTAACTATGTTACTGTTCACACAACTGTGAGCAGTGCAGTATCAATGTTTATTGGTAACTATGTTACTGTTCACACAACTGTGAACTGTGCAGTATCAATGTTTATTGGTAACTATGTTACTGTTCACACAACTGTGAGCTGTGCAGTATCAATGTTTATTGGTAACTATGTTACTGTTCACACAACTGTGAATTGTGCAGTATCAATGTTTATTGGTAATTATGTTACTGTTCACACAACTGTGAGCTGTGCAGTAACAATGTTTATTGGTAACTATGTCACTGTTCACGCAGCTGTGAGCAGTGCAGTATCAATGTTTATTGGTAACTATGTTACTGTTCACACTGCTGTGAGCAGTGCAGTATCAATGTTTATTGGTAATTATGTTACTGTTCACACAACTGTGAGCTGTGCAGTATCAATGTTTATTGGTAACTATGTTACTGTTCACACAACTGTGAGCTGTGCAGTATTAATGTTTATTGGTAACTATGTTACTGTTCATGCAACTGTGAGCTGTGCAGTATCAATGTTTATTGGTAACTATGTTACTGTTCACACAACTGTGAGCTGTGCAGTATCAATGTTTATTGGTAATTATGTTACTGTTCACACAACTGTGAGCTGTGCAGTATCAATGTTTATTGGTAACTATGTTACTGTTCACACAACTGTGAGCTGTGCAGTATCAATGTTTATTGGTAATTATGTTACTGTTCACACAACTGTGAGCTGTGCAGTATCAATGTTTATTGGTAACTATGTTACTGTTCACACAACTGTGAGCTGTGCAGTATCAATGTTTATTGGTAACTATGTTACTGTTCACACAACTGTGAGCTGTGCAGTATCAATGTTTATTGGTAACTATGTTACTGTTCACACAACTGTGAGCTGTGCAGTATCAATGTTTATTGGTAACTATGTTACTGTTCACACAACTGTGAGCTGTGCAGTATCAATGTTTATTGGTAATTATGTTACTGTTCACACAACTGTGTGCTGTGCTGTATCAATGTTTATTGGTAACTATGTTACTGTTCACACAACTGTGAGCAGTGCGGTATCAATGTTTATTGGTAACTATGTTACTGTTCACACAACTGTGAGCAAAGCGGTATCAATGTTTATTGGTAACTATGTTACTGTTTACACAACTGTGAGCAGTGCAGTATCAATGTTTATTGGTAACTATGTTACTGTTCACACAACTGTGAACTGTGCAGTATCAATGTTTATTGGTAACTATGTTACTGTTCACACAACTGTGAGCTTTGCAGTATCAATGTTTATTGGTAACTATGTTACTGTTTACACAGGTGTAAGCAGTGCAGTATCAATGTTTATTGGTAACTATGTTACTGTTCACACAACTGTGAGCAGTGCAGTATCAATGTTTATTGGTAACTATGTTACTGTTTACACAGGTGTAAGCAGTGCAGTATCAATGTTTATTGGTGACTATGTTACTGTTCACACAACTGTGAACTGTGCAGTATCAATGTTTATTGGTAACTATGTTACTGCTCACACAGCTATGAGCAGTGCAGTATCAATGTTTATTGGTAACTATGTTACTGTTCACACAACTGTGAACTGTGCAGTATCAATGTTTATTGGTAACTATGTTACTGTTCACACAACTATGAGCAGTGCGGTATCAATGTTTATTGGTAACTATGTTACTGTTTACACAGGTAAAGCAGTGCAGTATCAATGTTTATTGGTAACTATGTTACTGTTCACACAACTGTGAGCAGTGCAGTATCAATGTTTATTGGTAACTATGTTACTGTTCACACAACTGTGAGCAGTGCAGTATCAATGTTTATTGGTAACTATGTTACTGTTCCCACAACTGTGAGCAAAGCGGTATCAATGTTTATTGGTAACTATTTTACTGTTTACACAACTGTGAGCTGTGCAGTATCAATGTTTATTGGTAATTATGTTACTGTTCACACAACTGTGAGCTGTGCTGTATCAATGTTTATTGGTAACTATGTTACTGTTCACACAACTGTGAGCAGTGCGGTATCAATGTTTATTGGTAACTATGTTACTGTTCACACAACTGTGAGCTGTGAAGTATCAATGTTTATTGCTATCTATGTTACTGTTTACACAGGTGTAAGCAGTGCAGTATCAATGTTTATTGGTAATTATGTTACTGTTCACACAACTGTGAGTGCAGTATCAATGTTTATTGGTAACTATGTTACTGTTCACACAACTGTGAACTGTGCAGTATCAATGTTTATTGGTAATTATGTTACTGTTCACACAACTGTGAGCTGTGCAGTAACAATGTTTATTGGTAACTATGTCACTGTTCACGCAGCTGTGAGCAGTGCAGTATCAATGTTTATTGGTAACTATGTTACTGTTCACACTGCTGTGAGCAGTGCAGTATCAATGTTTATTGGTAATTATGTTACTGTTCACACAACTGTGAGCTGTGCAGTATCAATGTTTATTGGTAACTATGTTACTGTTCACACAACTGTGAGCTGTGCAGTATCAATGTTTATTGGTAACTATGTTACTGTTCACGCAACTGTGAGCTGTGCAGTATCAATGTTTATTGGTAACTATGTTACTGTTCACACAACTGTGAGCTGTGCAGTATCAATGTTTATTGGTAACTATGTTACTGTTCACACAACTGTGAGCTGTGCAGTATCAATGTTTATTGGTAACTATGTTACTGTTCACACAAATGTGAGCTGTGCAGTATCAATGTTTTTTGGTAACTATGTTACTGTTCACACAACTGTGAGCTGTGCAGTATCAATGTTTATTGGTAACTATGTTACTGTTCACACAACTGTGTGTGCAGTATCAATGTTTATTGGTAACTATGTTACTGTTCACACAACTGTGAGCAGTGCAGTATCAATGTTTATTGGTAACTATGTTACTGTTCACACAACTGTGAGCTGTGCAGTATCAATGTTTATTGGTAACTATGTTACTGTTCACACAACTGTGAGCTGTGCAGTATCAATGTTTATTGGTAACTATGTTACTGTTCACACAACTGTGAGCAGTGCAGTATCAATGTTTATTGGTAACTATGTTACTGTTCACACAACTGTGAGCAGTGCAGTATCAATGTTTATTGGTAACTATGTTACTGTTTACACAACTGTGAGCTGTGCAGTATCAATGTTTATTGGTAACTATGTTACTGTTCACGCAACTGTGAGCTGTGCAGTATCAATGTTTATTGGTAACTATGTTACTGTTCACACAACTGTGAGCTGTGCAGTATCAATGTTTATTGGTAACTATGTTACTGTTCACGCAACTGTGAGCTGTGCAGTATCAATGTTTATTGGTAACTATGTTACTGTTCACACAAATGTGAGCAGGGCAGTATCAATGTTTATTGGTAACTATGTTACTGTTCACACAACTGTGAGCTGTGCGGTATCAATGTTTATTGGTAACTATGTTAATGTTCACACAGCTGAGAGTAGTGCAGTATCAATGTTTATTGGTAACTATGTTATTGCTCACACAGCTGTGAGCAGTATCAATGTTTATTGGTAACTATGTTACTGTTCACACAACTGTGAGCTGTGCAGTATCAATGTTTATTGGTAACTATGTTACTGTTCACACAACTGTGAGCTGTGCAGTATCAATGTTTATTGGTAACTATGTTACTGTTCACACAAATGTGAGCAGGGCAGTATCAATGTTTATTGGTAACTATGTTACTGTTCACACAACTGTGAGCTGTGCAGTATCAATGTTTATTGGTAACTATGTTACTGTTCACACAACTGTGAGCTGTGCAGTATCAATGTTTATTGGTAACTATGTTACTGTTCACACAACTGTGAGCAGTGCAGTATCAATGTTTATTGGTAACTATGTTACTGTTCACACAACTGTGAGCTGTGCAGTATCAATGTTTATTGGTAACTATGTTACTGTTCACACAACTGTGAGCTGTGCAGTATCAATGTTTATTGGTAACTATGTTACTGTTCACACAACTGTGAGCAGTGCGGTATCAATGTTTATTGGTAACTATGTTACTGTTCACACAACTGTGAGCTTTGCAGTATCAATGTTTATTGGTAACTATGTTACTGTTCACACAACTGTGAGCTGTGCAGTATCAATGTTTACTGGTAACTATGTTACTTTTCACACAACTGTGAGCTTTGCAGTATCAATGTTTATTGGTAACTATGTTACTGTTCACACAACTGTGAGCAGTGCAGTATCAATGTTTATTGGTAACTATGTTACTGTTCACACAACTGTGTGCTGTGCTGTATCAATGTTTATTTGTAACTATGTTACTGTTCACACAACTGTGAGCAGTGCAGTATCAATGTTTATTGGTAACTATGTTACTGTTCACACAACTGTGAGCAGTGCAGTATCAATGTTTATTGGTAACTATGTTACTGCTCACACAGCTATGAGCAGTGCAGTATCAATGTTTATTGGTAACTATGTTACTGTTCACACAACTGTGAACTGTGCAGTATCAATGTTTATTGGTAACTATGTTACTGTTCACACAACTATGAGCAGTGCGGTATCAATGTTTATTGGTAACTATGTTACTGTTTACACAGGTAAAGCAGTGCAGTATCAATGTTTATTGGTAACTATGTTACTGTTAACACAACTGTGAGCAGTGCAGTATCAATGTTTATTGGTAACTATGTTACTGTTCACACAACTGTGAGCAGTGCAGTATCAATGTTTATTGGTAACTATGTTACTGTTCCCACAACTGTGAGCAAAGCGGTATCAATGTTTATTGGTAACTATGTTACTGTTTACACAACTGTGAGCTGTGCAGTATCAATGTTTATTGGTAATTATGTTACTGTTCACACAACTGTGAGCTGTGCTGTATCAATGTTTATTGGTAACTATGTTACTGTTCACACAACTGTGAGCAGTGCGGTATCAATGTTTATTGGTAACTATGTTACTGTTCACACAACTGTGAGCAAAGCGGTATCAATGTTTATTGGTAACTATGTTACTGTTTACACAACTGTGAGCAGTGCAGTATCAATGTTTATTGGTAACTATGTTACTGTTCACACAACTGTGAACTGTACAGAATCAATGTTTATTAGTAACTATGTTACTGTTCACACAACTGTGAGCTGTGCAGTATCAATGTTTATTAGTAACTATGTTTGTATCAATGTTTATTGGTAACTATGTTACTGTTCACACAGCTGTGAGCAAAGCGGTATCAATGTTTATTGGTAACTATGTTACTGTTTACACAACTGTGAGCAGTGCAGTATCAATGTTTATTGGTAACTATGTTACTGTTCACACAACTGTGAACTGTACAGAATCAATGTTTATTAGTAACTATGTTACTGTTCACACAACTGTGAGCTGTGCAGTATCAATGTTTATTAGTAACTATGTTATTGTTTACACAGGTGTAAGCAGTGCAGTATCAATGTTTATTGGTAACTATGTTACTGTTCACACAACTGTGAACTGTGCAGTATCAATGTTTATTGGTAACTATGTTACTGTTCACACAACTGTGAGCTTTGCAGTATCAATGTTTATTGGTAACTATGTTACTGTTTACACAGGTGTAAGCAGTGCAGTATCAATGTTTATTGGTAACTATGTTACTGTTCACACAACTGTGAGCAGTGCAGTATCAATGTTTATTGGTAGCTATGTTACTGTTTACACAGGTGTAAGCAGTGCAGTATCAATGTTTATTGGTGACTATGTTACTGTTCACACAACTGTGAACTGTGCAGTATCAATGTTTATTGGTAACTATGTTACTGCTCACACAGCTATGAGCAGTGCAGTATCAATGTTTATTGGTAACTATGTTACTGTTCACACAACTGTGAACTGTGCAGTATCAATGTTTATTGGTAACTATGTTACTGTTCACACAACTATGAGCAGTGCGGTATCAATGTTTATTGGTAACTATGTTACTGTTTACACAGGTAAAGCAGTGCAGTATCAATGTTTATTGGTAACTATGTTACTGTTCACACATCTGTGAACAGTGCAGTATCAATGTTTATTGGTAACTATGTTACTGTTCACACAACTGTGAGCAGGGCAGTATCAATGTTTATTGGTAACTATGTTACTGCTCACACAGCTATGAGCAGTGCAGTATCAATGTTTATTGGTAACTATGTTACTGTTCACACAACTGTGCAGTATCAATACTTCTTAGCCAAGGAAGCTGTTCCTGTTAGTTAGTCCAACATTGTCCCAGAACTGAACCACACTCTGTCTGTATAGGTATGCTATACAAGTCATTACTGACTGCATGTGCCTCAGCAGCATTCACACTAAGACATTTACATGACAACTGTTTCACTGGCAGGATATTACAAAGTGGCTGTATATTTCTTTCTCCAAAGTAAACGGTGAGGAATAACAACTTTATGCAGTGTTGTTTGTGTAATGTCAGTGCATTCATACAATCTTGCCCTTTGTTTGGAATTGAATAGCAAGCTATGTAAGTCCACCAACTACCATCATGTGTATAACTTACATATGCCACTTTGTAAGTCTTAACAAAGCTGTGAGACTCCACCAATTTTAAATCATTACATCATATGATTGTGTTGTAACTTGTATGAGATAAAAGGGCTGGGGGAGGTTCCCCCACTATAATTAAAAACATTATACAATTTGTTAATGTCATTCATTAATAAGAGCATTAGGACATGCAGTGCTTACAATCAATCAATATGTTTTTTGAACACCTGACTGGGTGATGACAGAAACCACATGATATTGGAGAGCATGAATGAGCCACGTACCACTGGTGCTACAACTGTGAGATAATTTGGTCTTTGAAGCCATGATATCATGTTATTGCTAAAAGGGATGTTTGTGCCTGTAATTCCTTTAAAAGACTGTTGCTATATGTGCCTTTTTCACACAACATTGCCTATTGCTAGGTATACCTAAAAACATATGATGCACAATGTAGTCGTCACTGTGACGGAAGAATGGCAATCATGCAGATTGTGTTGTTAATCATGGATCTGAACACCTGCCTCACTAAGGCAACAGTATTCAGAAGATAATCTCATGTCCTCATGCCACAAGAAAAGCATTAGTCATTCACATGGGAAAGCCAGATATCATCCTGTGGCATCATCATTATCAAAGAAAGCATTTATGTGTGAAAACTTAGCATAAATGTTTGTAAGATGACTCCCCCAGCAATACATATACACAGCAGACAACTGGGTGACAACATTGTTACCCACCTGCACATTCACAAACATACTGACACACATGAGTCTAATGAGTTATGGATGGACTTGAACTGACTGCCTAAGATCACAAGGTACAGCATACTGCCTGAATCACAAGCAACGCATGAGATGCTGTTTTGTAATTGTGATCATCCTGTATAAACAAAACATGAGCTGTTCAGCAGCTGTGCCATGCACACCAAAAGGAACATGTATTGTCATTTGTTGGCATTGGACAACCATAGATAGGAGATGTGTGTGATAAACATGGGATAAGGGGATGGAGGTATCGTCTCCCATGTTAAAATCATCACTTGACTGGAAGTTGATACAGCATGTATGTTCAGGAAGCTATACATACGTGACATAGAAACCAGCACATCTACCACATACCAACATTGAAACCAGTGCATCTGCCACATACATCACATTGAAATCAGTGCATCTGCCACATACTGACATCGAAACCAGCACATCTGCCACATACCGACATTGAAACCAGTACATCAGCCACATACCGACATTGAAACCAGCGCATCTACCACATACCGACATTAAAACCACTCCGTCTGCCACAGGACATAGCAGTGGATCTTGTCACAAATAACTGACATTAATCTATAAAGTAATAATGGATATTTGAGGATAATTTGTGTAGTATGATATTGTCAGAGAATGATGACAGGTAGGTCCCCCACCATTAGATTTGAACCTCTTACCAGTCTAGAGAACACAGTATTAGGAGCAATCACCACAGGATAAGTCTGACTTTTAAGGGTAAAGAGTGCACTTTGGACAGGATGACCTTATTACTGTGTTGAAGAGAAGAAGTATGTGTTAAAAGTGTGAATAAACTGCAGAAGGAGCTCCATCCAAATTTATAGTTGTCTCCTGAGTGGAAGTGGACATGGCACATTTGTTGTCTAAGCTTTACTTCCATGGTGCAAAAAACACACAGGTGCACAAGTTCATTACCATCAGATTTGAACCACCTGCCTAATTAGGCTATTTAGCAAACACAGTATTAGTTACAAGTGCGCAAGGTCTGAGTCTTAAAGGGAGAGATTGCACTTTTGAAATGATGACCTCAGCAGTGTAGTACACAGAGGATGTTTCTGTTAAAAGTGGAATAAAGTGCAGTAGAAGCTGCGTCCAGTCTTAAATGTATTTTTCTTAGTGGAATTAGAAGCAGCCCAACTGACATTGAGGCATTACTTACCTGTCACAAAATTGTGCCATAAACTATATACTTTAGCCTCAGTTCTAGCTGGGACTCAGTGCCAAATATTGTGCAAATTCAGAGGAGGAAAAATTGTGTGACAGAAAGGAAAAGGTACATAGATGGGGAGGGGGACACATGGACTAAGCAGCTTATGAGAGAAGTAAGATAATGAGGACTCAGAACAATTTATTGGCAACAGCTACACATAAAATAGTGCATCTAGTGCCTAGATTAGAAAAAATCAGTTGGCCGTCTTCGGGGATTTGCCCTTTTCCCCACTCTAGTGTGATCTCGGAGCTAGTATATTTAGTTGGGAGTATGTGGGAGGTTTCAAAGTTTGCTTTGTTTGTGTACAGCCGAGTGATTTTTTTCCCCTTGGAAAAGATTCACTGAAGTAGCCATTCGGCATTTGAAAAGGTCGATATTTACATCTTGATAAAGACATGTTCAGTGAACTCATATTTTGACATCATAATGTAGACCCTACTAAAAGGATACAAGGTCTAAACAATATGTCCCAAGTGGACTGACTCAAAGCACAGTCACTATACTTGATATCCTACTGACTACTAAGAGGTGACCTGTGTTTGGGATACAAGGCATCCTCCAGTCCAATAGTGATAGATTTACTGCACATTAGCAAGTCAAATGGCATCATATATACTCAGTCTAGGGCTCTAAACTGCTTCTGTACCATCAGCTGAATAGCTTGGAGTGACACATTTATCTCACAAAGGGTACGACGACTCTGGAACAGGCTCCCCATCCATGTAAAACAAAAGTCATCCTTGTCCATAGTCAAGTGCAAGATAGGAAATAGAAAAATTACCCCAGGACCACCACCTGCACTACCAATAGACAAGTAGCTCCTAAATGCTGTATCATGCAGTGGTCCCCCTCGTATTGTCTATAGTAGGATTCCAGTTATTCTCATTAGGGATAATATATAATTATTGACCATGGGATGGGTAAGGTCAATCTATAACCAAATGGTTTAGGTTATTTTGAGCACAAAAAGAGAAAGTGGATGGTCCTAAAATGGCCCACCTATGAACCTCTCACATAATGATTCTGTGTGTACATGATGTTTCTACACCCCACCGCCAAAATGTGGTCTCTTTCTATGCATATAACTGGTGTTTGATCATGAGGAAAGTGAAAGAAAGCATGACCACAATAATTTCAACTCTTTGCTTTTGTGCAAGAATACTCACCCCTTCACCCATAAAACAGTCATTTTAATATGCATTTGTATAAATAATGCGATAACACTCTTGTGACATCTCTCCTCCATGTCAGTGAACAAGGAGCCTCAATCCTCACCACTGACAATAGTGGGGAATGCTCACTGAGAGAAAAATAGACACACACAGAATTTTCAGATGCAACCCTCTGCACCAAGCACAATTTCTCTTAAGAGCAAACAGGGAATGCACATTTTAGTCCTGTCATTTCTATCCAGGCCCCAAATAAGACTCTCCACTGACCACTATAGAGCTGTGTCCTCAGCTGGATGTTCCAAGCCAAGTCCTCCACTACCCTCTCTGTGAAATTAATGGTCTCAGTGTCCCTGCTCTGAGGACCTGTCACACACACTCTGAGATTTGGATTTTCACACACACACACACACACACACACACACACACACACACACACACACACACACACGCCTGCAAAAGTCTGGCACAACTTACCTACTCTACCACCTCCACCCAGAATAAGCGGTAGATTCAGTGCCACCAGAACACGCAAAGCCAACTACTCTAAAGCTCTTACCAGGGTACCTACCCAATTACACTTAGTAAAAGTACTACTTATAAGAATGGTAGTGTTAACCAAGCAGCAAGACTTTCAGGACCGTGGAGCCACAGTGTCACTAAATAAATGCGAGTACTCTCAAAGGTTAAAATATTTTCTAAAAGACCAACCACAGTGAAAGATTTAGATATATTTAGTAATAAAAAACAGGAAAGCACTGAATATCTATTTACAATAAATACCACAGTATCAAACACAGGAAATATAAAAAAAACACCGATGGAAAACCTCAGACAGATACAGAAAACATAAAATTTAGCTAGTCTCACTATATTTTACTAACTGATTGAAGAATTACTGTTCCCTAGTTACTTACTAAATTAAGGCAAGATGAAAGTGGATGAGAGCCTTTGTCAGATCCAAAACAGAGTGCATTTATCACATTTTTCACTTGTATTCAAATACCATTTCAGTGCTGAATACAGAATTAAATCACATCTGGTCACCTGATTCTGTGGTTCCCACAATATCCCCTTACTAGAAACTGAGCCAGGATTTGGCACAGATGTGTCATAATACATCTACAACTTTGCTAAGGCATATTACAGCATCTGGAAGATATAAAACAATTCCAGCACTTCCACCTTTCCTGCAGAAACTAACAAGCCATTCTCTCACACCCCATAATAGCCATTAGTTCACCACTAAGCACAACAGGGCAGGATCCCAGCACAGATTTTTCACAGACAGTGTGTCTCTGGCTGCATTCAGACCTGTGGGATAGAATCTTTATGGCCTAAACCAAGTCATTTATTTTCAGACTATATTCTTAAATTAAGCTGGGCTGAGCTTAACCCCTTCCCTTCCAGCATCCTGTGTTAAATTATATACATTTAATAAGTTACAAGAATAAAGTCTGGCATACAAGTATATTTATTGTCTGTCTAGCCAAACCCACTGCCGATACATTTTTAACACAAGCAACTTTACAAATATATTTTTAACACAAGCATCTGTACAAATTAGTTTGATATTCAACTGACATATAATTCTTTACAAAACTCCAACTAGCTGTGCTGGCATATGTTACACATGCACTGCCCTAGTCCCCCAGGTACAGCTGGCAGTACCTCACATCATCAGTGACAACTTTGCTTTCATTCAAAACATTCCCACACAAAACAAATAAAAATAGGTAGTTCCTATAAGCATTTCAAATGAGTAACTGGAGAAAATTTAGTTTCAGTAATGAATTTCAGCTTGTTGTTCATAAACAGATATATCGCCCATAGGCTAACCTGATCACACAGCTGCCCTGCATTTTCAAATATACTGTACCTTCCTCCTCCCCAGAAAACAGGCACCATCTGGGTATTCAATCTGACACCAGGCCGTAATTAATGTAAAAATAAATAAATAAATAAATAAAACATTGCCAGAGTGTAACTTTGGGATGATGCATGTTGTCACCCCCAACAAGTCACAGGGATTATCTCTTTATGCCTACAGATCTATCTAGTCTGTTGTTTAACAAAAACAAGCATAATATAGCTCACATTGTCCACTTCTACTACTTTACAAATGATAGTTGCAAAAAATAAAATAAATAAATAATTATATTTACTTTCCAAACCAAAATGAACAAGGGCTGATTTGACCATAGAGAACAATCCAGGCCATCTCAATGCTAGTGCACTCCAGGCTGATAACTGCTGGTGCTTCTCCAACTTAAACAAACATCTCTATTGTTCTCCAGACAAAATCCTTTTTACTTCTAATTGTGCCAAATACAGGACAACATGCAGAACCTGCCACTATCCACAGATCTTTTCTGAAAGGGTCCAGCATTATATCATTTATGCTAAAAGAGTAAATGGATATCTTCCAAAATCCTCATGCAGGAGAGCAGCTGTTAAAATTGGCTTCCTGACAAAACTGTGGTATCACCCTCACTAAAACTTATTCTAGCCATAGGACTGTGATTCACATACCGGACCTAATAGAGAACAGTCATAACTTGCAGGTCCTGTCAGAATCTGCAAGAAAAAAAATGGTAATAAGCTGTCTCAGCTTTCGGTAGTATTACCATCACTAACGCTTTAGCCAACCAAATGTTTCATAACCCCCGTACAGCCTGCAAGTCCTGTGCGAAATAAGCAGCTACAAAAAGAAAAAAAATAGTTGGCTTGACATTTTTCCCAGCTCTTTTGAGGTTGGGATGATCCTGTACTGAAGCTCAAGTGTGGCATCAACCAACGCTGCTCCCTCACTTGCACTTTCTGGACCTCAGTGTCACACAATAATTCATTTTATGTGAGTGTTTATCTTATTCCTTTAAATGGTAAGATTAAATACAATACAGTTTTACATACTGTGTCCTTAATGCTTAGGGCAACAGATTAGGACTAAGGATAACTGGTCAGAATGTCAGATCCTGGCCACTGTTAACTTAGCAAAACTTAGCAAAAATAAAAACAAAAATAAAGTCCTCTTTCAAGCGGAAAACTCAGTCCAGTTAAGGGTTGAAGCAGATCTTTATTTAAAGATGGACAAGTGTTGTTTGTTCTTCAGGTAAAACTCTGGACATTTTATATGTAAAATGTTGCCATAGTGCTACACCTCCTAGGTCCAGTCAGGATAATACACGTCTGAAGTGAAAGGAGAGGGAATCTTGAAAGTAAGTTTAGTCAAAGGATTTACTGAATGCTAAAAATTACTTGATTTTCCTTGGACTAATGTACTGCACAGATGAAGAAACGTCAATAAAAGAATGTTGAGGCCCAGACTGAATACACAGTTTATTGCCTCTAGTTTTATGTTTCCTGTGCTATTCCACAGTTTATTGCCCCTAGCTTTCTGTTTCCAGTGCTATTCCTCATTCCATATCAATAGAATTATAGGAATTACAAACATCTGCGTGAAGAATGAGACGTTAGTAAGCACAAGAGATATGCAGCTATATCTTTTGTAAACTTCTGTTGAATCAATATACAGAATGTTGCAGGCATAGGCCTGCTTGACATATACATAAGCTTATATATCTATATATATAGATAGATACATATAGATATATAGATAGATATGAATATAAATATATATATTTATGGGGTCTATATTAGATCAGTGAATGCTTAAAAAAGCAAACGCTGATTGATCAAACGATGTAAGTGAAAGCTTAAAATATCAAAGCAAGAGAAACCCGAATGTTTTCCTAGGGAAAGAATCCGGTTGTCTGTTTCTGTTGCTTTGGTATTTTCAGTGCTGTGGTGGAAAGTTACAGGTCAGGTTCAGGTAAGTGTGCGATTGTGTGGATGTGAGTGTTAGGGCGGGTTAGGTGAATTAGGGTTAGGGTGCGGGTTAGGTATGTGTGCGCTTGTGTGGACATGAGGGTTAGGGCGGGTTAGATGAGTTAGGGTTAGGGAGCAGGTGAGGTGAGTGTGCAATAGTGGCGGACATTAGGGTTAGGGTTTTGGTTAAGGTAAGTGGATAGTTAGTGGCATGTGTATAGTTTAGTGTAGGGTTAGGTGTCAGGTTTTAGGTGTATGTGTGTGGATTGCTGTTTGCTTGGTGTGCTTGCTTGGTGTGCTTGTGTTGTGTGTATGTGTTTTGGATCAGTGATTTTTTAACCCTAGGAAAAAAATCGCTGTTCTGACAGTTTGAGATTGTAAGCTTTCACTTACATAAGTTCGATCAATCAGCGTTCGCTTTTTTAAGCGTTCGCTGATCTAATATAGACCCTATACATATATATATATATATATATATATATATATATATATATATATATATATATATATATATATATATATATATATATATATATATATATATATATATATATATATATATATATATATATATACTAATATATATGGTTCCACTTCTGAATCTTGAAATACTGAAATCTCGAATTTCAGTATCTCAAGACCAGAACACAGAAAATGCAGTTTTCAGAACTGTATTTTAATGAATTGTACTTTACCAGATCTGGTGTAGTTGTGGTGCTGTATGTTCTTTATGGCATGCTCTCTCTTTAACGTGGAGCATGGTCTGGGATTTAGTCATGCAGCCAATGTGTGGTCATGTGCAGAGATTTAGGTAGGTTTTCACTGTTAAAGGGTTTTGGGTTGAAATTTGTTATTTTTGTAATTTTTCGGGATTGAAATTTGTTATTTTTGTAATTTTTCGGGATATTTTAGGAACAGGTTGGGGTAGGTGAGAGTGTGTGCATGTTAGTGTTCAAATGGCACATAAAAGTAGATCTGTTTTTGTCATGTTAGTGCAACTTTGGAGTTGGTATATATAAGTAGCAGGGGTGTGGTATGGTAGTGTTATTTATTTTGAGTTTATTATTTTTTTCTCTGTCAGGGAGGGTTGGATGTTTACTTGTACTTTCTTTGTTTCGAGATTTTGCTCATCGGTATTGTAAGTTTTCGTATTTTTGCATTTTAAGCATTCTGGTCTTGAGATACTGACATTTCAGTATTTTAAGATTCAGAAGTGGACTGATGTATATATATATATATATATATATACGGTTTTCACCCTTTAGGTGTTTTGTTCTGTATGTACAACGACCTAAATGTGTCAGTGTACATACATTCACTCATCTGATCTTTCTGTCTAGCAATATAGACCTATATATATATATATATATATATATATATATATATATATATATATATATATATATATATATACATATGCATCGATATCATAACATTGACAGCTTAGGTACTAAGCGTCGATTAAGGACCTAAGCGTCGAAAGCTAAAAATAGCGAACGGCCAAATCATCAAATTCTTTCCAAGGGAAAGAATTCAGTTGGCCATCTGCAAACAAAATAAACAAACACACCCAAACATAGTGGGGGGCATTGCCCACCTCACCGCCCCCAATGTGGGGGGATGTGTCCCCCCACCCCCCAACTAAATATACCAAATCTGAGATAGCTCTACATTGGGGAAAGGGCAAATCCCCGATAACGGCCACATGAATTCTTTCCCAAGGAAAGAATTCGATGATGTGGTTGTTTGCTATTGTAAGCATTCGATGCTTAGGTGTCGATGATTACGCATTCGACAACCTAAGCTGTCGACAATTTAATAGGTAACCGAGATATATATATACATATATATCAATATATATATATATATATATATATATATATATATATAGAGAGAGAGAGAGAGAGAGATACACATAGATAGATAAATAGATATATAGATATGTACGGAGTTCCGCTGTGGCGACCCCTATTCGGGAAATGCCGAAAGACACAAAGTAACAAGTGTTATCGTACAACATAATAATATTCTTGATAGTGGATTTATGGGCTAAGACAAAGTATTCATAGTGCACGACGCACCACAGTTTGTCTTTAGAATCTGCAGACCATAATCAACAATACCATTATTTAGCTTAGAACTTGAAGTTCAGGCAAATACATTACAGGAAATAAGGTCATGTGATACATTGTTTATAATGTCACAGGAAATAAGGTCATGTGATACATTGTTTATAGTGTGAGGTACAGCACTTTAAATGTGAGCTCTTTTCAATTATGCAAACATTCTGCAGCAGTTAAAATGCATCACAGACAAGTTGTTTTCCCTAATTAGGTTGTATATAACAGTGTCATTTTTTTCATTTTAAAGAAAAAGAGTACAAGTTGAGGGAAGGGACTATCAGCTGGTGAGGAAGGGGTGCATTGCTGGAGCCATGTCAGACTCTAAACCAGTTACAAGTGCCATCCCACAATGCTCAGTCCTGGGACCTCCCTTGTTCGGTATATATTTTTCTGAGGTACAGGCTAACATGGAAGGACTATGGCTGACCAAGTTCGCAGACGACTGCCATAATTGACTCTCCAGCTGACACAAGCATCCTCCAAAAGGGTCTCATAGAGACAGATAACTGGTGCCAGAGCCATGGCCTGGAGCTAAACGCCAAAAAATGTATTGTCATCCCCTTTGGCAAAAACAAAGTGCCTACAAATTACCACATAGGCGCTACTCCATTAAGTATGGAAGAAGTAATTAGGGACCTGGGGACCCAAGTGGATAGTAATCTCTCCTTTGACAACCACGTTGCCATAGTAGTTAGAAAGACCTTCTATACAGCCCACCTTATCATGAAAGGATTCACATCTAGATCAACGGAGGTCATTGTGCCCCTTTACTCATCCCTCATCAGGCTCATAATTGAATACAATGCCCCATTTGGAATGTACCTTACCCAACACCTCCAGCAACTGGAAAGATCCCAAAAGTACCTCACAAAGAGGATCAAGGGACTCAAACAAATGCCATATGCTGCTCGGTTAAAGGAACTCCAGCTCTACTCAGTTGCATACCGCCTACATAGAGGCAATCTATGCCTGACGTATAAAGCCATATCCAACCCGGAATTAATGGACATGCTTCACCTCAGAAAATCTAAATCCCTTAGAGCTACGCGCTCAAGGGACTTGAACCTCAGCACAGAAATAAATAGGACATGCTGGAGGGACAGATTCATAACCCAGAGGCTCCCTTCACTCTGGAATAGAATCCCAATCCATGTTAGGCAGAGCCCCTCACTGACCCTCTTCAAGAGGAATCTTGACGAGTAGATGGGAGATCATAGGTTTACCCTGGGGATTACTTCTGTGTCACTACTAGACAGAGGCACAGTAAACTAACCTCAAGGGCACAGTAAACTCATTTAAAAGGGTGGCGAAAGCCAAACACACTCTGGCTAGGTTTGTAAATGCCCTAGGGCAGATATCCTAGTATGAACCTATGAACCTGTCATGGGTTCATAGATTAGTACTAAGCTAACCACCCTTGCAAGCCATTTTAAGCCTAGCCAATTATCCCTTGTGAGACTCAAACCCTGTACCTTGTGCTTGTAAGACAAACACCTTAACCATTAGGCCACCTCCCCAACCTGTTCATTTCTTTATGTTCACTGTAAAACAAGTCAAGTGAGCTGATCTGTACTGGGCATAGGTGTACAGAATGACCAAAGAAGTTATAGTCCAGCCCAGACAGTCAGCTCATTGCAAACTAACTGATGGAGGGAGAGAAGATGGGATGCTACAGGCAAACATTACATTTGAATCTCATAACTTAGAATATATGAGGGTGTTCTCATCCTATGAAACATAAATGGATTTTTCATAAGGTGAATTATTCTTATTGCCAAATAGCCCTCCTACAGGAGACTAAATTAAAGATAAGGGATGCACATAGGTTGCAACATCAGGAATTTCTGAAAATTATTATAGACCATAAGGCAGGAGGGGAAACAGAGCTACTGTTCTTATTCTGCATGGCTTATGGACAACGGGGGGATTAGTCTTAAGCGGTATGGAGGATAATGACATAGAAATCAACAATATTTTGGGGAATTTGGGATCAAGATGGGGTCAAGGGCAAAATCCCCACCCAAGAGCAGGAAGAATGAAAAAAAGGAATCAACTGTCAGAAGTAGCTAACAAAACTGAATATCCCAAATAAGAATAATACTGGATGAAAAAAAAAAGTATATGTCAATCAAAAGTTATAATGGCAGTGTTAAGTTAGGAATCGACACTTTTAAACTTTTAAGACACTGTTGAAGATTTATCTAGAATATTAGTACAACAAGCAATAGAAAAAATGCAGGGGGGCTTAAATGATTAAATGGAGAGATATGAAAAAGGGAAGAGGTTGCTCAATTTATAACGATATCAGGCAATGTAGGTGTGTGAAAAGAAGAGCAGATTAACGAGGGTGTGGAAGGTTAGGGAAATTCTGCCTGTCAGGTAACACAAACTGAATGGAACCAGGTAAGGGGAAATGCCCACCTTCCTAGGAAATGCCCCCATGTAAAAATAAGATAGGGCAGAGGAGACATGGAAGTAAGGCTGCTCTCCCCTTTTTACTTTATAAAAAAAGACACTTTATTCAGCTGCTTATATTTTCCTAATTTGTGTTTCTTCCTACTACTTTGTTACTTCATCTTGCATTGCTTTTTCCTTCTACTTGCTGCCTGTTCTCTAAAGTGTTCAAATTCATCTTTTCTGTTGCATTTATTACTGCTTGTTTATAGCTTGTCTAAACTGCTAAGTGTTATTCTTAAGTGTTATTTCAAGCTCTTAGTTTTGGTGTAAGCACATGGGCTTTAACCCCACCCCTTAGCTCTCCCTGGCCTTTCTCCCTCAGATTCTGAGAAATATGGATGGACAATTTCCTACACTTTCTCAAGCCAGTCTGGTTGATATGGGCATCTTGAGACAGTGTAGCAACTGCCTCATGTACATGGACAACCATCTACTAGTACCACCCAGGAACACAATTTGTGAGAGATGCAATTACATTAGGAACCTAGAGTCTATGCTCTCTCTCCCTCAAGCCAGTATATCTGGCACCAAAGAGGTTGTCAACACAATCACTACACCTCAGACAGTACCCATACCTACACAACATGCACCTACATATGCAGAGGTCCTCCACATAAACATACCCAAACAAAGGAGACCTCTGAGGCAAAAACATCTGCGATCTCCACAGCCCTCCACACCACATACCAAGCATAGTCCACACACCTGTGCCTTACAGCCACTAAGACTTCACCATAAACCCAACATATTAGTCATAGGAGACTCCATTATGAGACACACAGATGTGTCTCTCACCAGGCTGGAAAAGGAGAAAGTCACGGTTAGTTGTCTGTCAGGTGCCAGAATCCACCATGTCACAAATGCACTCAAGTCTCTCAACAACAGGTACGGTTATGACTCTGTCATAGTCCATGTCAGCATGAATGACTTCAGACCTACCTCTCTGGACTGTATGAAGAGAGACATGATTGAGTTCATTGAATGTGTGTCCCAGGCAGGTATGTCCCTAGCCTTAAGCAGCATCCTACCATCACCTAGAATGATGCCTCAATACAAACAGAAAATGATTGACTTTAACAACTGGCTTAGTTTCTGACGTCATTCCAGGGGGATCTAGTACCTGACAGCCTGGGAAGATATGATCGACAGACCACGATGCTTTGCCAGAGATGGCCTGCATCTGTTTCACCTGGGTTTCAGGTTTCTGGCAAAGGCTCTTGCCTCCCCTATAGTGCCTTTTTTAGGAAAAGTGATGAGGTTAAAACTATCAACATAAAGATTTCAACAAAATGCAAATTAAAGGTCATGCTGCTAAATGCTAGGAGTCTAAACATGAAACTTCACTCATTGCAAGCATTCCTAACCCTGGAAAATGCTGACATCTGTGCAGCACAGAAAACTTGTTCAAAGCTGCGGAGAGCACCCCAGCCTTACCTGGTTATTCATCCTATCATACATTCAGACCCAAAACTGTGGGCAGTAAAGCCAAAGGAGGTGGAGTTTCAATATACATTAAAGAAATACACACCTCCACGCTGATCAAACAGTATGATGCACAGGAGACACTCCAGGTGCAGTTAACCATTGACAAGACCCCTATTCAAATCATAGCTAGCTACCGGCCCCCAAATTTGACTCAAGATGCCCAATCCATCTATTTAGACCTGTTCAAATCTATCAAGATTCAACCCTTTACCCGGATCATGGGTGACTTTAACTTCCCAAATATAGATTGGATGAACTGCTCATGTCAGAACACAAATGCTCAGAGATTCCTTGATTTTGTCAATGCAAATGCCTTGGAACAGCTAGTCGATACCTTCACAAGAGGTGATAATATCTTGGACTTGGTATTAACCAACATGAATAACCACTGCAGCATCCATACAATGTCATCCTCCTTGGTAAGATCTGACCATAAAATGGTCACTTTCGAAGTCACCATCTCCTCCAACCCCCTCTAGCTAGGATCAGGCATAAAAACCTTCTCCAAAGCTGATTACAGCCTCCTGAGGGATGGTATAAACAGATTCACAGCCTCCTCCCCTCTGTAGGAACTGGCACCAATATCCAAAACTGCACCAAGCACTATATGAGCATTTATATAGCTGCATGGAATCAGGAATACCCGACAGGGCTAAATCATCCTTGGTAAGGAAGAGTAAACCTGTCTGGTGGACATCTGCAATAAATAAACTCTATAACGAAAGGAAAAATTTGCTTTCCAAGACCAAGAAGAAGCAAGTGCCTAGTTGGAAGCAATGTCTCATTAGGATGAACAAGCAAATAAGAGCACTAGTAAATATCTCCAAAGCAAACTTCAAGTTCAAATTGGCCACTTTTACTAAAGACAATCATAAGGCCTTCTTTACATATGCCCGCAGCCTCAAAAGAAGCACCCAGATCTGTTCAGAACTGGTGGTCAGGGACACCACATATACAAATGCTGCAGAAAGAGCAAACTTGCTGGCTGATAGATTTAGTGAAAGCTTTACCCCTCTGTCCCCCCATCAGTAAATCAGGATATTCCTAGTACCTGCCCCCTTCCACTTATATCTAGGGAACAGGTCATCATTGCTCTCTCAAAGGCAAAAAGTACAGCCCCCATGGGACCTGATAACATCCCAGGCTGTATCCTACATCAGTACCCATGATTCCCATGGGACCTGATAACATCCCAGGCTGTATCCTACATCAGTACCCATGATTCCCATGGGACCTGATAACATCCCAGGCTGTATCCTACATCAGTACCCATGATTCCCATGGGACCTGATAACATCCCAGGCTGTATCCTACATCAGTACCCATGATTCCCATGGGACCTGATAACATCCCAAGCTGCATCCTACATCAGTACCCATGATTCCCATGGGACCTGATAACATCCCAGGCTGTATCCTACATCAGTACCCATGATTCCCATACCTGTCACACATCCTGGCAGTACCCATGATTCCCATACCTGTCACACATCCTGGCAGTAACCATGATTCCCATACCTGTCACACATCCTGGCAGTACCCATGATTCCCATACCTGTCACACATCCTGGCAGTACCCATGATTCCCATGGGACCTGTCACACATCCTGGCAGTACCCATGATTCCCATACCTGTCACACATCCTGGCAGTAACCATGATTCCCATACCTGTCACACATCCTGGCAGTACCCATGATTCCCATACCTGTCACACATCCTGGCAGTACCCATGATTCCCATACCTGTCACACATCCTGGCAGTACCCATGATTCCCATACCTGTCACACATCCTGGCAGTACCCATGATTCCCATACCTGTCACACATCCTGGCAGTACCCATGATTCCCATACCTGTCACACATCCTGGCAGTACCCATGATTCCCATACCTGTCACACATCCTGGCAGTACCCATGATTCCCATACCTGTCACACATCCTGGCAGTAACCATGATTCCCATACCTGTCACACATCCTGGCAGTACCCATGATTCCCATACCTGTCACACATCCTGGCAGTACCCATGATTCCCATACCTGTCACACATCCTGGCAGTACCCATGATTCCCATACCTGTCACACATCCTGGCAGTACCCATGATTCCCATACCTGTCACACATCCTGGCAGTACCCATGATTCCCATACCTGTCACACATCCTGGCAGTACCCATGATTCCCATACCTGTCACACATCCTGGCAGTACCCATGATTCCCATACCTGTCACACATCCTGGCAGTAACCATGATTCCCATACCTGTCACACATCCTGGCAGTACCCATGATTCCCATACCTGTCACACATCCTGGCAGTAACCATGATTCCTATACCTGTCACACATCCTGGCAGTAACCATGATTCCCATATCTGGCACACTAACTCACTCTACCACCTCTTCCTGCATGGTCAGATGGCCAGCGGTCATCTTGTTGATAAGTAAACGAGCCTTTCCTTATTGTGTCTCTTTTTCTTTTTCTTGTGTTTTCCAGGTGATGCAGAGCTACCCACTCGAGCCATGGCTGATGACACCTGTATGTAAGCCTAGCAGAACTGCCAAAGAAAGGTGTAAATCCTCCCAATGCCAGACATGGATTGTCACTGAGCAAGTTTTGGGTCTGCTGAAAGACGTTTTCTGTTGCCCACATAAGTCTCGTGGTGCCCTTCAGTGTGACCCTGCTACTGCATGTAGGATATGTACCTTCTGTTGCATTCTGCACAGCACGGTCATGTACAAGTCTGATACAGAACTGCCCTTTGATGACATTCTCAGGTCCCAGTACAGGTCCTTCCATGAGTGACAATAGTGGTAATGGACTGCCAGCAACAGTAGTGTGAGACCTGATGCATCAGGCTTTTGTATCATACATAGCTGCATTGGTGAAGAAGCATTGTTTAGTACACCACTATGGATCTTGACATTCAGGTTAGGGTCACTTCTATTATAAAAACACATAGAGTATGACTGATGCATGCAGTTCAATGTTTGAGCTCTGTTGTGTCCATAGCTTCATAGGTTCATAGTTAAGTACTAGGCTATTTGCCCTAGGGACTATATAAGCCTAGCCAAAAATATACCCTGGCTTTTGCCACCCAAGAAAATGATTTTCCTGTGCCCCTGTTGAGCAGAGCCACAGAAGTGATCCCCGGGGTGAATTTCTTATCTCCCATCCAATCATCAAGATTTTTCTTGAAGAGTGCTAATGAGGAGCTTTGTTTGATATAGATAGGTAGTTTGTTCCAGGGTATGGGAAGTCTCTGGGACAGGAATCTATACCTCCAGTATGTTCTGTTTATTGTGATGACAAGGTTTAGGTCCCTAGAGTGTGTAGCTCAGAGGGATTGGGATTTCTTTAAGTGGAGCATGTCCAACAGCTCTGGATTTGACATAGCTTTGTATGTTAGGCAGAGATTGCCTCTGAGTAAGCGATATGTGACTGAGTAAAACTGGAGTTTTTTGAGATGGTCTGCATAGGGCATCTATTTGAGGCTGGTAATCCTCTTTGTGAGGTATTTCTGCAGCCTTTCCAGTTGTTGTAGATGTCTTGTGAGGTACATACCAAAAAGGGAGTTCTACTCTATAATGGGTCTAATGAGTGACGAGTAGAGGGGAACAATGATCTCTTTTTTTCCTGGATGAGAAACCTTTTGTAATGAGGTGTGCCACATAGAAGGATTTCCTGACTACTGTGGCAATGTGATTATCAAAGGTGAGGCTACTGTCCACCTGTGCCCCAAGGTCTCTTATCACACTTTCATTGTTAAGTAGGCTACCACCATGGGTACAGAGTTTTTACCAAAAAGGATGACAATACAATTTTTGGCACTGAGTTTGAGGCCATGACTTTGACACCAGGCATCTGTCTCAGTGAGGCCCTTTTGTAGGATGTCCACATCGTTAGGAATTTTGATTATGGCTCCTAGTTTGCAGTCATCTGCGAACTTTGTTAGCCAAAGATCTTCTGTGTTAACCTGTACTTCAGAGAAGTAGATACCAAACAGGGGAGGACCCAGGACTGAACCCTGTGGTACTCCACTTGCTACTGGTCAGAAGTCAGATTTGGATTATACTAATTTCACAGTGTGTGTTCTGTCAGTTGAGCCAGTTGTTCTTTTCTTGATAATTGCCCCAGGAGGAGTTCTCTAAATAACCTGAAGAAGCTATTTGTGTTTCTTATGGTTTTAGCACTTGGGCTCCACACCAGTTATTTTACATTAGGAAGGTTTGTGGTCTACACTCTTATGGCATTACTGTCCAGACAGATTTCTTTTTAACTACTATAGCATCTGGTTTGTTCATAGCTGAGAATCAAGTTCTTTGTCTTATTGACATGTTCAATATTTAAGGTTTTCATCATTTCTTCCTTGTAGATCAGCAGCCATGAATATGCACTTCCCAACTCTCTCTCGCTGTGGCCAGTTGGTTGAGATGGGTATTCTGTGGCATTGCAGAAATTGCCTCATGTACAGTGACAATCCGCTTATTATTGATAAAACAGATAAAGTATGCAAGAGGTGTAAATGCACTTTAAAGCTGGAGGAAAAACTCTCTCATACAACCAAAAATAATCCTACAGAGGTTGTCAGTGACACCTGCACCACACCTGCTGCACTGGGTAAAGATCCTACATATAAAACTTATGCTGAGTAAGTTAGAGGTAACATTCCTAAAACACTAACCCACAGATTCTCTATACCTTGCACGGCATGCAAGATCGGTGCAGGAGCTCTAGCAGGCAATATGTCTGCCGTGCGATCCAGGAACAGCCTGCAGCGGCATGTACAAGCGCTCCTGCACTAATCCTGAACCGAGTAAGCCCCTGTATACAAATCACCCCACTAGCAGGAGAAATCCATGCAGATGAGGTGATTTTGCAATCCAGGAAGCTTGCAACCGGCTGTGCAGGACTAGTGCAATCTGCAGAAATGTACTCGGCTAGTAACCGAGTTCATTTCTGCAAAATCCAAAACGGAGCTGTGACAGCTCCAAATAAAGGCTGCATATCAGATAGAAAGCATGCCAATGGCCTAGTATAAGGCCATTGGCATTACAAACAGCCCAAAAATAAAAAAAACAACTTTTATTTATTTATTTTTTTAGCTGATCTTGGTTGTTTAAGTGTAGGGCAGCGGCGTGCAAATGGGGCAAAATAACAAAATAAACCTAAATTAAGCATCCTAACTAAAATCACTATTCTGCCATGCAAGTCAATGGAAGGCAGAAGACAACATGACCAGTGAGTAGTGGTTGCTAAGGGGGGAGGCTCAGTGTGAGACATGTAGCTATGCATTAGCAGGCAATCCTATGCAGATGAGGGGAATGATAGTGAATCCCAGTTTTCCCCAGAGTGCTAGTCAGGTCCCAACAGTGTAAGAGGAGAAATAGCTTGGTGCAAGCCTAGGAGTTAGGTGACATCATGAGGGTGTGTGTCAGGCATACTGTAAGCAGATTGGAGCCCTGTGGCTCTGGTTTGCTCCTAGCTTACCACAGCTAAGCTAGGAGGTGTGTCTTAACCTGCCTAGCACTCTTTATATTGCCTAAGCGGGTGTGCGTGTTGCACACCGGGTTTTAAAGGCAGAAAAAAAAGTTAAACCAGGAAAAAGCAGCAGTGTGCACATTTGAGCACTCTGTTTGTACAGCACACCCCTGGGCTTAAACAGGAAGGCAATGGGAAGAGAAACAGCAGTAGGAAGGTAATCAAGCAGAACTAGCATAGCTGGCAGGTGGAATGTATCAGAACCTGCCAATTACACAGGTAGCAGACCAGCCCTGCCCAGAACACTACTATAAACTATGCAAACACCTTCCCCTATGGTTTTTCCACACTCTACACCATCGGTGTATACAAGTGGGGAACTTTTAACAAACAACACTACAAAATAATAGGGGCTGCAGCAGGCAAACATGTCCAAGAGGCTGAGGGTGGTGAGGATGTGAATGCTGCCGATCAACCCACAATGAGGAGATGGAGAAGAGTGTACAGACCCAGGGTAACCTACCAGGGGCTACATGAGCTGGAGATAGTGGAACACTATAGGGTGGACAGAGACCTCCTACACCAAAATGTTGAGCTGTGCCGGCCACACCTGACACACCAAACTGACCGAGGGGAACCCATCCCAGCGGATACCAAGGTATTTGTAGGCCTAGGAATACTAGCCACAAGTACCTCCCAAAGCTCAACTGGGGATATCATGGGGATCTCACAGGCATCAGTATCCAGAGTATTCCACAAGTTCCTGGATGCCATGTCAGCACATGCCAGTGAGCACGTATATTTCCCCAACACCCGCGAGGTGTTGGCCAGCAATATACGTCTCTTCCACCAAACAGCAGAATACCCTGTGGTAGTGGGTGGTATAGACTGCACACACACATATGCATCAAAGCACCACCCGGTGATCAGGGTAGGGCCTACATCAACCACAGGGGCATCCCCTCCATCAACTGCCATGTCGTCTGTGATGCCCAGGGCATTATAATGAATGTGTGTGCTGGCTGCCTCTGAAGCTATCACGATGCCAACTTTTGGCATCTGATGCAGCTCTACCAGAGATTTGCCAATGGGGACATCCCCTACGGTCACCTATTGCGGGATGCTGGTTACACACTGGAGCCATGGCTGATGACACCCATCAGAAATGCACACACACCTGAACAAGAATGCCATAATGAGGCACACACACAGACCAGACTTATAATAGAGCATGTGTTTGGGATGCTCAGGTCACATTTCTGGTGTCTGGATACATCCAGTGTAGCCTTGCAGTACTCACCAGCTACATGTATGCAAATTGTTATGGTATGTGCCATGCTACACAATATGATCCTGCAGAAATAGCTGCAGCAGGAACAGCACAGGGCAGGGCCACACAGCCCACCATCAATCCCAAGGCCTACCTGTACAGGCACAGAGTGACTCAGAGGAGGAACAACCTAAGCCTGCCCCAGCAGGCAGATGGAGGCGTGCCCAGTATGCCGAGTCCATGCCAAAGAAACAACATGTAGCAGATACACTGACACAGTAGGGACCCAGGGAATGACACCTTTCTCTGACTCACGAATACAGTAAAAGGGATGCCAAACATGACACTACCTGTGCCCAACCATGTATAGGGAGTGTACTATGTGCATCTGACATAGGCAGCCCTCCAGCACCATCCATAATTCTGGCACACCCACAAGGTAAATCAATCAACCTACCACTTGCCAAACGGAGTAGAATGTGTCGTTACCTATATCTATGATATGGAAGTGAGCATGCAAGGGAATTGGGTGGCGGAATTTTATGGTAGCAGAAAGTAGACACCCATGGTGGCACCATGACATCTGTAACACATACTGGAGTCACCATAGTAGCCAGTACTACACAGGGTGACAAAACCCACTGCAGGAAATGTGCTGGGCAACATGTGTGTCAACATGACTCATACATGCCAGTCAGAGCGGCTCACATACCCAACAACAGTCTTAGCCAGCAGGACATGTGTAGACAAACCCAAACAGAGCCTGTGCTATGGCCTCTGAATGATGGCTATGGGTAACCACCCCTCAGGCCTACACAGACAGACTACTGCAGGTCAGGCAGTGGGATGTTAGTTCTAAAGGGTAAGAAGTCAGACACTAGTATGTAGGGCAACCAAAGCTAAGATCAGTAGTACACTGGTATGCCTTTAGTCAGTATAACAGGTAAGAATACAGAATGAAATGGAGTACCTGACATACCAGTTCAGTCATAGCACATGTGTACAAGTGTCAGGTGTGCCCCCATCCTACGTAGTAATGTCATAACAGTCAGGTATGCCCCCAAATCTTGTGTAGAAATGTAGATATAGTTAGGTGTGCCCCCCATCCTATGGAGTGATGTAATAACAGTCAGGTGTGCCCCCCAATCCTGTGTAGAAATGTAGACATAGTCAGGTTTGCCCAGCCAATCTTATGCAGGAATGTAGTAACAGTCAATGCCAAATGCTCAAAGTATACCCTGCAGAAACAACATGCTACCTGTAGGTATACAACACAAAGGAAAGCACTGCAGTACAAACTAACTGGACTTGAGTCACACATTAAATACAGATGGGCATATGGGGAAAGCTCACACAATTAAACACATGAAGGCCATGTCTGCAAACACCAGTGGACCAGACATATCTGGCAGTCGCAGATGTTAGTGCAGACACTCCTCAGTATGCACCACTCATGCCTTGCACACACAGTGGACAGGAATACAGACATATATGTAAGGACAGAACACTATAAAAAGCCAAAGGTAGATGTACATAGATGTGTGGAAGAAGGTCACTGTGACAAGGAGCCATCCAGGCCTGTCCTACCCAGCACACAGCCAAAGGGCCCCAACCACATGATGTTCAGATATCACTCACTGCAGATACTAGCCACTGGTATCTGTCAGCAGTACAGACTATGTGGTGCACGTGCTAGCTGTGCAACATGACTGTACAAGGAAGTAGTCATCTAGCAGCTGTATACATGTACCTGTGAAATATGGCCCTGTGTGTGCCCGCATGTGGCATGTCAACCACTAGATGAATGGGTTATGGCCCATGCACACACACTGCCCTCCCCATAGCCCTACTATGATAAGCCTGCTGAGGACATCCACCTAGAAATTCATCTCTGGGAAGATTGTAGCCCAGTAATCTCTGTAGCGCATGACATAACTACATACTGCTGTAGTGTAATAAAAATTAGGTAGGAGTTCTAATCACAGACTTGCCAACCGTGTGTGTGTGTGTGTGTGTGTGTGTGTGTGTGTGTGTGTGTGTGTGTGTGTGTGTGTGTGTGTGTGTGTGTGTGTGTGCGTGTGTGTGTAGAGAGCAATGCTTTTTAGGGTAGTCACACCCCATACAATTCGAATGCTCTACTTTGGCAAGGCTGCTGATGTCATCCACCTAGAAATACACCTCTGGGAAGCTTGTAGCCCAATAATCTCCGTAGCATATCCTATAACTGTGTACTGCTGTAGTGTGATAAATAATTTAGGTAGGAGTTCTAATACCAGACATGGCAACTGTGTGTGTGTGTGCTTGTGTGTGTGTCTATCTGACTCTGTCTGTGTAGAGAGCAATGCTTTTTAGGGTAGTCACCTCCATACAATTCATATACTCTACTTTGGTAAGGCTGCTGATGTCATCCACCTAGAAATACACCTCTGGGAAGGATGTAGCCCAGTAATCTCTGTAGTGTGTGCCATAACTGCGTACTGCTGTAGTGTAATATAGAACTCTGGTAGGGTTCTATTCCCACCCATGGCAGTTCTGGATGTTATGTGTGTGTGTTTCATTGTCTTTATTGGCAGCAATGCATTTTAGGCTAGTCATACTCAATACATTTGAAATGCCCTACTTTGGCAATCCTGCTGATGTCATTCACTGTGAAATACACCTTTGGGGAAGGAGTTCTCCAGCAATTCCCATGGTGCATCCTATAACAGCTTCATGCAAATTTCTTATATGGTGGCCCTAGTGTATATCACAATGTCCACCATACAGGGATAACAGATGTGAAATAGCCGAGAGGCTGGGATGCAGATCCATGCCCATACATATGACATCAAGGCCAGGCAAACAAAGTTAGCAACCCTAGTATTCGCCAGAGCACACTGTCACCCCATGTCTCACAAGCACACACACACACACACACACACACACACACACACACACACACACACACACACACACACACACACACACACACACACACACACACACACACACTTGCCTAGGCAACAGCCACTATGTTGGAAGTACACTGCATATTGCCACTGATAGGAACTATGGAGTGATTGCAGTGGTCTACAGAGGCCATGGCACACTGTCCATCTGTCCAATAGGCATGTACATGCAGACAGTGCACCTTCCCCATGTTCTCCACTGGATACCTGCAACACCTGTGGTGCCATCAAATGTGACCCACAAAGTACATACCATGCCTGAAAACATGCCTTGTATGGACAGATGCCACTGACACCAGGGAATGCTGTTAGCATGCTATCAATTTAAGTTCAGGATAAACCTGCAGTCCATTACCAGTTCCCACCACAGGTGGGCAAGACTGGCACATCAGATGATAATCTGTGTACACAACATGGGCCTGACACCCCAGGTACAGTTCCATATGTCACTGTACATGCATGTGGGAGGTGTGCACATCCCAGACACTGTCCATGTCATGAACTAAGGAACACATACATGTCAAGCAGTGCACAGCATTGGCCACACGCAATAGTCACCCATGTGACTGGATGACGAATACAATACCCACATTTGTGGACAAATCCAGGAAGTACACCCCTGAGCCACAATGCAGACCATTGTCATGTGGCCTTATGCCAAGTATACCCATCACCTAGCCTTGTTTAGGCATCTGGCACAGTTGACTACTACACACCCGTGAATCAATGCACCCATGCATGTCAGTACTGGCACAGTGTGTGTGTGTGTGTGTGTGTGTGTGTGTGTGTGTGTGTGTGTGTGTGTGTGTGTGTGTGTGTGTGTGTGTGTGTGTGTGTGTGTGTGTGTGTGTGTGTGTGTTGTATGATGTGTATGTACACATTCACACTCACTACAACCCCCATTGGCATACTGAAGTATGATGCCTGATGTCAGACACCTCCCGATACCCTTTGCCCATATAATCTCTGTATGACCCCTGTGGTGCATGTGATACTTGCACAGTAATGTTTTCTGGCAATCTCACTAGTGATGGGTTGTATTCCTGGCCCTGCCAAGTGTGTCAATGCATGTGCGTCCTTGTGAGAATGTGGCTGTGTTGACGCTGGTACTTGTTCATCCGGACAGGCACGTGTACTACACCTACCGTATAGCTACCATATCCCTGTTACAGATGTCACTCACCATCACATACGTTCTGATGGCTCCACAACAGGTAACCTATGTGGTGCATCCAATAACTGCATAGAACTGTGATACCACGACATAGTTGTCAGGGGTTTGATACCCTGTGCTGGTAGGTGTGTGACACAAACATGCTTAGGTTTTACTCTCCCACCCCTCCCTGACTTGTCTTTGCTTCTGTCTGCCTCTCACTCCCTCTCTGGTGGATGTGGAGAACTACACCTGCTTTTCTTAGGCAGCAGCATGTGTATTTTAAATGATGCTCATGATCAGCTAATGGTCTCTGCACAAATTACAGCCCTCCCCTAGCTGATTGCATGTGGAACAACTGTAGTAACATTACCATTTGCATGGAGACACACTCCCGTATCTGGGAACATCATGTTGGTATTGGGCCTTTTCATTCACTGTGAGCAAGAACTCAATCTGTTGTTTGGCAAACAGCATCTCAGATGGATTAAGGATTTACCTCTAACAACATACACTGTGGAAACAGGCCAACACACAGGAGGGGGGTGTGCCTGACCTGACTACAAACTGCAAGTGCTGCTATACTGCATTTGGAGTAATGTTGGTTTAACAGGGTGTATGTGGATATGGCTGTCCTACATGTTCTAATACCTGCCATGTCAGTGCTATGTTTATGAGGAACCCCCCATCTGTAGGGTCATCTGCAGACTGGGCAGTGTGTGGTGCCTTTTGTTTCATGTGTTACCTATCTGTGAACTGCAGTAGGTAGTGTGAGGATTGCAGTCTGTGGATGGTGACAGCCGGGAGAGTTACTGACTTTATATCCCTCATAGGACACATGTTGCAACAAACCCTGTTACAGCAGTAAATGTATGAGGTTATCACAGCAACATGTCAATATTGGCCCTGTGTATGTGCCTCCAGCCACAACTCTGTCAACCTTTGTACATATGCCGTGCATGAAGAGGTGCATATGTGCTGTACACCATAATTAGTGTCATCATATCTGATAACAAGGCAGTGAGATATCAGACTGCTACACATGTTATGTATAGTAGGGGTTAAATTTGATGACATAACCTGGACATTCTGTGGTTGTGTGTACAGTACTGAGGTATGTGTAATTCTGGTGATTGTTGACAGTGTGTGTATAGTGAATATGTACCTTTGCCTGTGTACAGACTGTGGTGGATGTCATTGTTCTAGGTCCCATCCTATCTGATGTTACATGCTGCTCCACTGTATGTTACCATATTGGCTTATATGTTTGCAGGGCCATACACACACATGTCCCATACCACAGACAGGCATCAGACCAAACCGTTTAGTGGCTCAGTATATGTAGGGTTAGTGTGTGAGTGGCACATATGAGGATGGTGTTGAACAGATAGTCCATATACTGTAATATTATGCTAGCTTACTATATGTGGCAGTGGTTGTGTTCACATTGGTTGTGGTTATGCACTTTCACACAGGGGTATCTTACCCTGTGCTGTGACATGCCTATAGAGCCTGCTATATATGCAGTTACATGTGCATTCCCCCATAGGAGATATAGGCCAGTGTTGAGCCAGTCTGCCTGTGGCCTGCACAGTGTTTTGTTACATGCCTAACAGCTTAGTGTACTTACCCACTGAGATGTCATGTCCAGATACTTGCCAGATGTACTGCTGCTGGGCTTCCCTTAACAGTCATGTATGTCAGACAGAGCATTGGGATGCTGTACAGATGTATGTCAATATCTAGTGGGTAGTATGTGGCCATGGCACCTCTGTACCAGCAGTTATTATGTGTCAGGACAGACAGGGGTGTGTGAATGCATAACCTATGGGGAAAATGTATACCAGTCATTATGTGTTATACCCATCTACATGGCTGTTAACATCCATATTGTCAGGCTTGGTCCACATGTTCTGCACTAAGGGGTTCTGTGTATACCTCTGGACTGTACAGAGTGTGTCAGAATGTCCACGTATATTGGCCAATATCTCTGCTGTAGCCCACAGGGGCAATACGTTCTTGCAGCAGTACTGTACTACGATGTCTTTCAGTAGCTAGTGGCGCACATGGGAACAGCAGATGTGACCTCCCACACACACCATATCTGTGAAGACAATCCCTGTTACAATAGCAATAGTCTATTAATATACCTGCTATACATACCTGACACCCCCTTGAACTACGAAGTTGGGACTATAGTGGCTGAAGTATGGCTAAACTCCATGTTCAGGACATATGGTGAGTATTTATGTACATATGATTATCCAGATATCTATAAAGATAATTACACATGTACATATTGACATTTATAGATTAGGTTCATAGGTTCATAATAGGCTATCTGCCCTAAGGCATTTATAAGCCTATCCAGAGTGTGTTTGGCTTTCGCCACCCATTTTAAATTAAGTTTGTTATGCCCTTTTTCGAGGTTAGTATACTGTGCCTCTGTCTAACAGTGACACAGAAGTGATACATGGGGTAAACCTACGATCTCCCATCCACTCATCAAGATTCCTCTTGAAGAGGGTCAATGAGGGACTCTGCCTAACCTGGACTGGGATTTTATTCCAGAGTGAAGGGAGCCTCTGGGTTATGAATCTGTCCCTCCAGCATGTCCTATTTATTTCAGTGCTGAGGTTCAAGTCTCTCGAGCGCGTAGCTTGATGGGATTTGGTTTTTCTGAGGTGCAGCATGTCCATTAATTCCGGGTTGGACATGGCTTTATACGTAAGGCACAGATCATCTCTGAGCAGATGGTATGCCACTGAGTAGAGCTGGAGTTTCTTTATCCGGGCAGCATATGGCATCTGATTGAGCCCTTTAATCCTCTTGGTGAGGTACTTTTGGGGTCTTTCCAGTTGCTACAGGTGTCTGGTAAGCTACATCCCAAAAGGGGCATTGTACTCAATTATGGGCCTGATGAGGGATGAGTAAAGAGGCACGATGACCTCCCCTGATCTAGATGTGAATCCATTCATGATTAGGTGGGCTATATAAAATGTTTTTCTAACCACTTTGGCCACGTGGTTGTCAAATGAGAGAGTGATATCAACTTGGGTCCCCAGGTCCCTAATTACTTCTTCCGTACTTAATGGATTACCACCTATGTGGTAATTTGTGGGCATGTTGTTTTTGCCAAAGGGGATGACTATACACTTTTTGGCGTTTAGCTTGAGGCCATGGCTCTGGCACCAGTTGTCTGTTTCTATTAGGCCCTTTTGGAGGATGCTTGTGTTGGCTGGAGAGTCGATTATGGCGCCCAGTTTGCAGTCATCTGCAAACTTGGTCAGCCACAGTCCTTCCATGTTGGCCTGTACCTCCAAGAAATATATACCAAACAAGAGAGGTCCCAGAACTGAGCCTTGTGGGACACCGCTTGTAACTGGTTTGGAGTCTGACATGGCTGCGGCAATTCTAACCATGTGGGTTTTGTCTTTCAGGCAGTTTGCAACCCATCTAGTGACATAGGGGTTTGTATTTAAGCTGGTGAGCTTATCTAAAATGCTCGAGTGGGGTATTGTATTGAAGGCTTTTGTGAGGTCCAGGTAGGCTGTGTGGACCACCTGCCCCTCGTCAATGGCCTTGGTGGCTGTTTCAAAGAAATCGACCAGGTTTAAGAGGCAGGATCTGCCCTTAACAAAGCCAAACTGGGTAGGATCCAGTGTCTGTAGGTCCCCGATATCTTTATTTATGAGGTCCATGATGATCCCTTCCATAGCTTTGCAGACCAAGCTAGTCAGGCTTATGGGGCGATCGTTTCCAGGATCTGTTGAGGCACCACCTTTGTGGAGAGGGACCACTGTTGCTGTACGCCACTCTTTGGGTACATATCCTGTTGTGAGGCTGAGATTGAACAGTAGTTTTATGTTTAGGTTTATCTCTTCTTGGAGTTCATGTAGGATGCATCCCAGGACACTGTCTGGTCCCATTGATGCTGTGTTTTTTGCTCTGGAGAGGGCGGCTCTTACCTGAGCATCTGAGATGTCAGGGGGGCAGCACACTGCTGGGATAGATATTTGCCCTTTTGTGGGGGGGGAGAAGTTTGCACTGAACCTGTCAGCTAGGATGTTGGCAATGTCTGTGGGTTCGGTGTCTTTTTTGTCATTTTGGACTAATTCTGAGCATATCTGGGAATTCCCACCCAGGTTCCTGACATAACTAAAGAAATCCTTGTGATCATCCTTAGTGTCCTGTGCAATTTTTCTCTCTAAGCTGGCCTTAGACGATTTTATAATTGCCCGTAGATTTTTGCTAATACTGATCAGAGATGCCTTCCCTTTTTGGGATTTTGCTCTATCATGTAGTAGCTTCCTCCTTCTATTGCATAGTTTGTTTATGGCTGGGGTCCACCAGACAGGACATCTGCCTTTGGAGGATTGGGTTTTGGTTTTATTTGGGATTGCATGATCCATGCATTCCTGGAGGTGTTCATAGAATGCATTTATAAAGGATTCTGTGGTCTGGGCCATATTTTCCACAGGTCCGGGGGCTTTGAAGGATTCCACCTCAGTTTTGAGGAGTGTGAAATTTGCTTTATAGAAGTGTTTCACTGTGGTTTTCTGGGCAGGGGGTGGGGTCGGGATGTGAATATCCAGTGAGATTAGTTTATAGTCTGATCTTACCAGTGAGGGATACACTTCTGGTCTGGAGCATAGAGTCCCCATGTTGGTGATGATCAGGTCCAGTATGTTTTCCCCTCTTGTGGGAGTGGTAACAAGTTGTTCCATAGCATTTGAGTTTAGAAATTCTAGGAACCTTTGGGCTAGGGTGTTGGAGCTAGAGCAATGCTCCCAGTCTATGTTTGGGTAGTTGAAGTCGCCCAATATAATGGTGTTTGGAGAGACCTTCATATTTTCCAGTGTTCTCAGGAAGGCCGAGTGGGGTTCCTGGGTTTGGGACGGTGGTCTGTAGAAGGCTATAAACTGGAAGGCAGTTTTACCCACTGTTAGTTGCACATGGATAGTCTCTGATGATTCGTGCTGTTCCACTAACCTGGAGGTGTGGGTATCTTTGACGAATATTGATACTCCCCCTCCTTTTGTGGTTCAGTCCAAGTTTTGGGACCGAAAAGCATGGTATGAGGTGTAACCTGGTAGTGCTGGGGTGCTCTCGGAAGCCTTGAACCAGGTTTCTGTTACTCCACAGATATCGCTGTTCTCCATTCTAAGGAGAGTTTTGAGTGCGTGCATCTTGAGGTTTAGACTTCTTGTGTTGAGTAGCATTACTCTTAGTTTCTTATCCCTTGTGATAGCTATGGAGGTGGGTTTGTCTTTTGAGCCTTGCCTAAAAAAGGCACTATGGGGGTGACAAGAGCCTTTGCCAATATCCGAAAGCTCCAGGGTGACAGGTGCAAGCCATCCCTAGTGAAGCATCATGGCTTGTCGAGCATGTCATCCCAGGCTGACAGGCATTGGATCCCCTTTGAATGACACCAATACTTAAGCCAATTGTTGAAATTGATCATCTTGTCTTCATATTGTAGCATCATTCTTGGTGAGGGTAAGATGCTACTTAAGGTCAGGGTCATACCAGCCTGGGCTACATGCTCAGAGAGCTCCTCTATGTCTCTTTTCATGTAGTCCAGAGAGGTACGTCTCAGGTCATTCACACCAGCATGGACAATGACTGAGTCATATTTGTACTTGCCTTGGCGTGACCTGAGTGCTTGTGTTATGTGGCGGATCCTAGTGCCCGACAGGCAGCTCACTGTAACCTTCTCCTTGTTCAGCCTG
Organism: Protopterus annectens; assembly: GCF_019279795.1. Taxonomy (NCBI): domain Eukaryota; kingdom Metazoa; phylum Chordata; order Ceratodontiformes; family Protopteridae; genus Protopterus; species Protopterus annectens. The sequence continues at coordinate 1,345,439,922 of NC_056747.1, forward strand.
GTGAGCGGGACATCAGTGTGCCTGACAATAGAGTCACTAATTACAATTGTATCAGGTGTGTTGTTTAGCCTTATGAGCTGAGACTGTTCAGCACACTGGCTTTGTGAGCTATGTATTGCACGTGTTTTGTTTTGGGGTAGTGGTTGCTTGGGTGTCTGCTTTGGAGGTCTCTGCTGCTTAGGCAGATTTTTATTTAGAGCCTCCGAGTATGTTTTTGTGTGTTTATGTGTTTGGTTTGCTGTCGTGGTAGGTCTATGTGAGACTGGAATTGTGGTGAGTGTGGTTTCCTTCTCCTCTTGACTGGTTACACCAGTACTGAGTTGAGAGAGCTTAGCCTCCAGTTTGGCTATATGGTTGCATCTCTCTCATATGTTGGAATTTGTTGGGAGGAGGAGAGGGTTGTCTGTGTACATGAGGCAGTTGTAACATTGCCTCAAGATTCCCAGATTCACCAGCTGGGCCGGAGAGGAGATTGACAACTGACCTTTGGACATGCTAGAATAATATTGGGAATTCCTTTATAATTGAAAAAAAGGGGCCAATGGGGAACAAGGTACTCAAGGGGAGTTTGTGAAGGTGTAGTGTTTTTAATTTTTTAGTGCTGACTTATATAATTGCTTTAATGAGCAAGTGCCAGGCTTTAGAGTAGGAATACGGTGTTTATTATGAGAACTAGATCAGTGCTAAGGGAAAAAGTGAAGAGCAGACTTTATGGAGCCGAGAATGGTTTAAACCCAATTAAGCGGCGCTGCCTGATGCTGCGCTATGCGCAAAATCGTGCAAGCGGGTTTTATACAGGAGGACTTGAAAGAGCTAGAAATTGGCCAAAAACGGCCAATAGACTACCAGATTCTTGTGCTGGGAACACTCCTCCAGGGATAGATAGGCTGCTGTAAGCTCCCCACTGCCATTGGTGAACAAAGAAGCCTCCCTTTATCCAAGAAAGGAAATGGGCAACACAGGAACTTTCCAAAAGTCCAGAATACTGCAAAGCCTGTATTTGGACAACTCTAGGTCAGGAAAGATGGGAAACAAGGATAATTTTTTTTTTCTTTTTTTTCAACAAACAGCAGGAAAATGCAATAAATATGTAACACAGGCTAGCGCACTTGAGTGTGTAGCCTCAACAGGTAAATGCAACAAACAGGACAAACTTTAAATTACAAGCGCAAAAGCATGCTAAAGCTGGCTTTAAAGCAGGGGGTTAGAAAGAGATAGGAAAGGCCCAAAATGGCCAATAAGCTACAAGTCACTGGGCTGGAACCATTCCTCAAGGGACAGATAGGCTGCTCAGAGCTCCCCACTTTCACTGGTGAACAAAGAAGCTTCCCCCTATCCAAATAACAATATGGGCAACACAGGAACTATGACACAGCCCAGAGATCAGCAGTACCTGAAGACTATGTGTATATATACATAGATATGCCTATACACACCCGGATATATACATATACACAGCATTATATGTCTACACATATACAGATAGTGATACATATGCACATATATGTATACCACGCTCCCATTCCTGTCAGCAGTCCACTACTTTTGTATCCCCCACACATACGGTGTTGGCTGGGGCCATATATGTGTGGGTTTCACCTACACAATACATGAGTGCCCTTAAGCACTCCAGAGGCCAGTGTATGTAACAGTGGTATATGGCTTTGTATTATTGAGTCTGGGGGTGTGCACCATACATAATCTAGGCTGTAACAAAATATGGGGGTATCAGGGGTGAGCTTCCTTAAGGTATCTGGATGTACAGTACCATACAATTCATCTATCTTGACATTACTTACATAAATTGGGTTAATGCAGGCCTACTGCCTCCTGCCATAGAGACAGTTCTGTTTGTGAGTGTGCCTGTGATAGTATCAGTTATGCCTTATTATGTAACAGTCACATCCCATTTGGTCAACTGTAGATAGACACTGTTGAACTACACACCTGCATTACATACTGTTGATTGTTTGGTATCCTGTGGCCCAGTCTGTCTTTACTATTGTACAAATTGAAGGGTGTGGCCTGGACAGCAACAGTTGTGGGCCTTTCCAGACTATTGTATTAGTATAACTGTTTCACAGTTGCATTACTCTGTTTATACGGATGTCAGTGTCTGAACAGCTATATGACATGGCATATAAATCTGTCATACTACACAAATAAAGTTTTCCATTTCTGCACACCTGTGTGTAGTGTTTTATCCTATGACCTCTCTGTGGGTCTATGTTGCAGGCAACAACTGTCATTTGTATGGGTGGCTCATCCAGTGTCCAGTCATTAAGATGTTAACTGTAGGCATAGTGGATGTCCCATATTGTGTGCACCTACTACATAAGTATCTTACTGTACATATCTCTACATGTGTATGTGTAGTCACATGTATATGTATACATATATATATATATATATATATATATATATATATATATATATATATATATATATATATATATATATATATATATATATATATATATCTGTATCTGCATATATGTGTCTGTGTATATGTATCCTGAAGATTTTGATAGCTTTCACATTTTACATTTCCTATGGGAGCCAGACTGTACTGCAGGATATGTTACCAATACCAGCCTGACATCATACAGGTGGTACTGTTAACATCTTGTGCCCATGTCATGTCAGGACCTGGTTATGGGATCTCCAACACTTGGTAGTGTATTGCAGGGCAGACTTGTTTGGCTTTGGGGGGGTGGGTATATCTATTCGTACAAGATGTATATTGTTTGGGGCCTCTCAACCCCATTAATGGTGCATGTGGACATATATGTTTTAGTTAATCTCCCATTGATATCTACACATGCATGTCCATATATACCTATATATATACTTATATACATATATATATATATATATATAATATATCTGCTTATATATATATATATATATATATATATATATATATATATATATATAAATATATCTGCTTACATATATATATATATATATATATATATATATATATATATATATAAAAAACTATGATCATATATACCTACATAGATATATATCTGCTTGCATATATGTAACTTGCTGTGCATATGTATACTTATAGGTGTAGACATATATATGTGTTGATGTAGGCATTTGCATGTATATATATGTTCATATATATTTATATATATGTGTGTGTATATATATATATATATATATATATATATATATATATATATATATATATATATATATATATATATAGATACATTTGTTTTATCTGTTTAGATATTAATATATTTACACACTCACATACATCTAAATGTTTAATGACTTGTGCTGGATGATATGTTTTTGAAAACAGCAGGGCTATGCAGATCTGGCATGGTTTAGTGGTAAATTGCTTTGTCTATGGTGTGCAGGGTCTTGAGTTCGAACCTTGTAGAGGCTGTTTATTTTATTGCTGGGCAGAATACGGGCCATTGGATGCAGAGTGATTCAATAACTTTAAAGCAGTTGTAAGCGGGTCTGCATGCGTTTGCGCGGAGGTAAGCACTGCTAACTTCCGGTTACAGTTTCTTATACTCTGTTAGCTTCTGTATTGCTTAACCTGTGTAGGCATTGCTTACCTCCATGCAAACAGGCTTAAACCCATTTAATGCTGTTAAAGGGTGCTTACTCCCACTTACCCCAACGCTAATTTCTTTAAAAGAAAAGAAAAGAAGGTTGATAGGAAAGTGGTGAAAACGGGGCACAAAGAGGGAAAGACAGTACGGAAAATAGCTAGGGATGTGCTGGAAGGGTGTAGGGAAGCTCCATAGCTGCCCATTTCTTCTACAGCAACAGCTGTGCATATACACTGAATTTGGAGGTAGATTTGGACACTCAAACCCCTGGGAGAGGGGTGAGGACAACAATAATAAGTTGTGATTCCAATTAGACCGGATTACATGTGTCCAGTGCACATGTGTTGAAATGGACAGCTATGTATGTGGGCGAGAGTTTTTTGTGGGAGCAGATTGCCTTTTTTTCTTTTTTTAGGTGAGAGTGGGATGTTGGGGAGAGGCAGTAGGTATATTTGGGGAGGTAGGTTGGGTAGGTTAACAGACAAGACAAACAAGACGCATACAGGGTCAGTATATGACACATGTGGGGGGTAAACACCTCAATGGGGAGGGGTTGTTGAGATATCAGAAGCCCACAAGCCCCCTAGTGGTAACAGTGAGACTGAGGTCCCCACCCATGGGCATTCACCACTGCATCTTTACAGCCCCAAAGGTGGCTCTGCTGGGGGCTGAGTCACAGAGCCAGGCTGACTCTCTAATTGCTACATGCGGCCCTTGAGCTGGCATAGAAGAGCACCAAACTGCTCATTGATCACTCTGTGCACCACAACCCTGACCTGGTGATGGGTGACTGGTGCCTGTCTGCATCCAATCCAGGAGGGGCGAGACCCATCCCATGAAGCAGTTCCATCCAAAGGTGGTGCAGGACCAATGGACTGGGAGGTCCAAGGTTGGGCCCCACACATGCTAGTGCCTGGTGCCATGGCCAGCTATGGTGCGACAGGTGGGTTCACTGGGACCGACTTTCCCAAGTGTGCTATAGTGTTTAGATTTCATCATCATATATGGATTAGTAATAGTCAACGCATTCCAGGGTTAGGTATAACAGCATGCATAGATATTCCCATTAACCCAGACACCAGATACGGAACAGTTGCATAGCAAAAAGAACACATGCATATATCGAACCACAGTGTAATAGAAACAGTATGCCGGTATGTTGATGGCACCATGCCACCAATGTTGGAATAATTCAATATAGCACATGCATGAGAACCATTAAAATATTTATCAAACAATTAGACATTATCAGAGTCATTACATACCAGTTGGGGTGGGTATGTTGATTATTGTTGGAGATAAGGTGTGGGGGGGGAGATGTCAATTAACAAGTATTATATTCCTGTAGTCCACATTAATTTCCTAGTCAGTGCTGTTATCTGTACCTTACAAGTCTTAGTACACTACCCTCTGGCCTTAGTTTGGACAGTGGTATAGCCTTAGTTTGGACAGTGGTATGGCCTTAGTTTGGACAGTGGTATGGCCTTAGTTTGGACAGTGGTATGGCCTTTCTTGACAGTGTATGGCCTTTTGGGGTTTCGATGGTATGGCCTTAGTTTGGACAGTGGTATGGCCTTCGTTTGGACAGTGGTATGGCTGTGATCATTACACGTGAACCGACTTTACCTGCCGTATACACCTCTTACCTGGTACACCTGTGGAGAGAATGTTTGTTAACACCAACTAACTGCTTGTATACATACTCCCGGATTCCAGGTTGATGTTTTGCACTATGCTATCCAACTCTTTCTGCACAGCCTCTGGCCATGTGTTGACCACATGCTGGTGTGCATGGACATATCTAGAATATTGCCCTCTTCCACCTTTAGTGACGTGACACACACATATACATGCTTTCCTACACAGTTATATTATGTAGCACAGTGTGGGTGACAGTGACCAGTGATTATTATTCAGAGAAACTGCAACACTCACAATTCCCTACAATATCACATTGAACAGTACCAGTACAGGTTATAATGGTCTGTATTTCTCAGTGCAGTGTTCATATCCAACATACCTCTGGGAGCAATGATTGTTAGCACTACCTGACTGTTGCCACACAAACTTCCAGATTACACATTAGTATTATGCACATACATCTCATTCTGTTACTGCACACACTCTGGTCACAGCTTGGCAACATGGGAGTGTAGATAGGACATACTTGAAATATTATTCTCCTAATAGTTTTGGGGGTTGCTACAGTGACAGGTGTGTTCTCATGATGTTTGATAATCACTTGTATTCCCTGTTTGCTGGATAAACATCTGGGATCATCCCACAGACTTACCAGGGGGACAGGCAGTGGATATGGGCATATATGCTGGACATTCTGGCCTCATCTGTACAGTTGTGGAGTATGCATCTGTATGCAGCCTAATTCCACTCCCAGGATTCAGACCATGGCTGTGTCTGCTACAACTTAAACACTATCCATCACAGTTGTGTCTGCTATATAGATATTGCTGTATATCTCCTATCTGCTTTCTGTCTTATTAATTCCATGTGCTTATGCATTCTGACCTTGTATAATAACACTCTTATACAGATTTCCTAGACAGTTATATGTTGCTGGACAGTGTGGGTGACAGTGATGTGTAACACCTCATTATTCAGAGCAACTGCATATCATTCTTGTATTTCTGGGCACAGTGTTGGTATCTGACAAACCTGTGGGAGGAATGTTTATTAGCACTACCTGAATGTTCCCACAAACTAGTACCAGATTCCACATTACTATTATACATATACATCTCACTCTGTTACTGTACACATTCTGACCACAGCTTGACAAGTTGGGGTGCAAATGGGACATATGTGGCTTCTTAGTCACATAGGGTATTGGGGAGTTGCTATTGTGCCAGCTTTGTTCTCATAGCTGTGTGTCAATCAGTTGTATTCCCTGTTTGCTGCCTATACATCTGGGATCATCCCACTGATTTCCCAGGGGAAAAGGTTGATAGGCAACAGATATGGGACACTTTACTAGACATTTTGGACATATCTGTACAGTTGTGTGGTATGATTCTGTATGCGGACTACTACCACTGGCAGGATTCGAACCATGATTGTGTGTGCTAAAAAAACAACAGTTCACATCTCAGTTGCATGGGCTATTTGTTTTTTGCTGTCTGCATTTTCCCTGTTTACTGTCTAATGTGTGTCAAAGTTGTACTAAATGGCCTCTGGGGATTACACCTGTCATATACAGGCATTCCTACACATTCAAGTTATGGTGCATGGTGTGGGTAACAGTGCTTAATACAACAGGGGAGATTGTAGGGGAGGTTGGCTTAATGGTTAAGATGTTTACCTTGCAAACACAAGGTGCAGAGTTTGATTCTCACGTGGAGTAATTCGCTAGACTTAAAATGGCCCACAAGGGCAGTTAGTCTAGTATGAACCTATGAACAGTACTGTTACATGATTGCAAATCTACATTACCATATGATACCAGAGTATACACATGCAATCCAGCAGTTAGACCTGTTTTGGCAGGATATTACACTTTTATTGCCAGACAAACAGTATGAGACTCTTCCTGCCATATTCTCTAGTGTATGCAGTACTTGCCTTGAACAATACAGGTTTTATACAAGCAATTAATTTACTACTACTTGTATTTTTATTTTGTATGACAGTAAAAGCATGAGTATTAGTGACCTGCCTCACGTTGCAACCTCGCCAGGTGGCAGATGTTGGCCTCCTGGCTCATAGCCTGCTCTGCTGCAGCTGTGGGGGACATAACAGGAATATTTAGCCATACCTATCGATGCTATACTGGAGCTGGCAATTATTACACACATACAGGGGTGATACTTACACATGGCTGGGGACATCCCCTAATGCTCTAGCCTCTTGGATCCACTCCTTCAAGAGGTCACCCTTATGCTGCTTCAGGTTGGCATAGTGGTGCCTGACCTGCTCACCAGTTCGGGGTATGCCAGTGACACTGGCGAGGTCACGGGCTAGATGGTCCCAGGTCTCCACCTTATATTGGGAGCCATGGTACTGGCCCTGCAGCAATCTCTGAGCATGGTCTTTAACTAGGAGTCCTACCATGATCTTGGACTCCTGGATGCACCAGCGCTGCACCCGGAAGCACACACCTTCTCCCCTTACTGCCACAGTGCCTGAAGGGGTAAGCTACAACCAGTTGTGAGATGTATTCCTGCCTCTTGGGTTTAAGTAGGGCTGATTTCCCACAATTTTCCGTGATTGGCCGGTTTTGAAAAGACTAAGCTATGGGCTAACCTGCTTACCTAAGGTTGGTATTGTTTAAAGGGGTATATGACTGGGCACAATGAGTTAGCTGGTCTACACATTGCTCACACCTCCTAACCTGGCCTGTGCAATGCTTAGCATTGCTTACATTAGACCTTCATTATAATGCCTTTTTGGCATTGTGTTATTATTCATTACACCTGATATGTATACCTGGTATCCCTGATTGATGTGTACGTACACTCTGTGGGGTCCTTGTGTTTTATTGGGGACTTCAACACTCTATTAAAATTACACCTGACTTCTGGGCTTACTGCTGTACTCCAGTTCACATATTTATGTTATGTAGTGGGTTAAGGCACATATGACTGTATACTGATTACTTTCACAGGTTCAATTTGGTTTTACTATGGTGAGGACTTGTTTGCTGCTACCTCATTCTTCTGTACTTCTGTGATTGCTTAGTGGTTAACTGCTGTGACTATAGTGTATAGGATTCTGGGTTCAAGACCTGCGTGGCTGTTTATTTTGTTGATGGGCAGAACAAGGGCTGTTGGATACAGAGTGATTAAGGCACTTTTGAGCAGTTATAAGCGGGTTTGTGCGATGGTAAGCACTGCTAATCTGCCATTACATCTGCTTACACAGTGTTAGCTTGAGAATTGCTTAACCAGTGCAGACATTGCTTACCACCCCGCAAACGGGCTTAAGCCCACTTACCAGTGTTTAAATATGTTTACTACTGCTTATTGGTGCTTACACCGGCTTACTACTGCTTTATTCATTATGATACTGAAACCTCACATGTGCATTTACTGCAGTACTCCAGTTCATAAATATATGTTATGTAGTGGGTTATGCAACATAAATATTACTCATAACGTGCTTTGCCATGGAAAATGGAATCTACTATAGTGGGACTTGAACCGGGAATGCCTACTTGCAAGGCAAATGCTCTGCCCACTACACTGTTGCTATGCTGCTTTATTTGCATATATCTTCCTTATTATCCTCTTCAGCCATTTAAGCTACATTAATCATAGCTAAGCAATGGGCACACCTGTGCACCTACAGCTAGCTTTATTCAGCTTAAAAAAAAAAATAATAAAAAGCTTTCTTCATTTTATTTATATCTACTGTTGCTGTTGTACACAAGGGGGACTGTTGTTGGGGATATGCGGACACCTATGAGTGGTCTCGCTCATTTCTTACCCCTTTCTGCCATTCTGCATTGCAGGGTGTGTATATTCTGAGAGCTCTGCACTCTTACATGCTCCGTGTAAGATTAGGAGTTCAGGCAGCGTGCCTCATTAGTATGCATGAAATGCTGCCGTCCTACTCCTAAACAGTCGCTTCAGTGCAGGAATAAGCTAGTCCTGCATGAAAGATCAGTAAATCTGGAGGTAAGACTTCCTGCACAGTACAGTCAAAGAAAGAGTCCTCAGCCATCATGTCAACACCCCATTAAGACACCACCTACAGCTACACATAGTAACACTGCATCCAGTGCTGCCACTGCTAAGCCCTTAAGGCAAACCAGCACATAACCAGATGTGCTGGTCATTGGTGATTCTATAGTGAGGCACACTGATTCACCAGACTGAGTAAGGAGCAAGTCATGGTTAGCTGCTTTTCTGGGGCCATCGAGTCACACAGGCAATCAGGTCATTGATCCACATTTGCCAGTATGACTCTATCATATTCCAAGTGGGTATTAATGACCTAATGGGATCTGTACTGTCTACTGAACAACTGTTTCACCAAAAGTGAAATGGCCGAGCACACTTTTGCGATAGTGTTTTTCACGGAAAAAGCACTTTTGTGACAGTGTGCTAAAAAAAAATGAAAAAATTGTGGAGAAATGGATGTTGCTGAGATTGTAGCACAGTGGGGATAACAGAATATTCCCTTTTTCCCACTGTAATGCAATCCCGGAGTGATAATATAAAAGTAGGGGTTGTGGGGGGCAGCAGGGTGGCTTGCCCCCTGCATAAACATGAGTTCTGTGTTTTTTTTTTTAATTTTGTCATGTATAATTTTTTTTGCACACTTTAGCGAAGGTGCTTTTTCATTGAAAAGAACTTTCACTAAAGTGTGGTTAGCCATTTTAGTTTCGGTTTAAAGCACTTTCGTTTAAGAGTCCTAGATCCGACCTAATACTTACCTCCTTTGACTTTATGAAGTGAAACATGCTCAAACTCCCTGATAATGTATTTCAGGCAGGAATGAGCCTAGCACTGAGCAGCATACTACCTTCTCCAAGGATGATGCCACATTACCAACAGAAAATACAACAAAAGAAAAAAATCTTGGCCAAGCATAGGAGGAACAAAGCCCTACATATTAAAAGTCCCCTGACCAATCTAAAGAGGTGGCTAAGGGGGTTAATTAATATTTTAATGGATAAATGTGAAGAAAAACATAGGTTCTCAGGCAAAGGACAACTACAAAGCTTTCTACAGGCATGTCTGTAACCTCAGGGGAAATACACAACAATGCGCAGAACTTATTGTAAATGGCATCACACACACTGAACTGGACCCCATTGCCAACCTTTTGGCTGACAGATTCAGCTCAAATTTCTTACCCCACTATCCCCTATAGTCCAAAGGAAATACTGCATAACACAATCCTCCCAACCATTAGTAGGGAAGATGTCATCAATGGAATTTCCAAGACCAAAAACACTGCAACAATGGGCCCTGATAACAACCTGGATATTTAATAAATAGCATGAAACATGACGTCTGTGGACAACTTGAATCACTTTTCAACTGGAGCATTCTGTCAGGTTTTGTGCCCAAGGAATGGAAGATGGCTGCAGTCATTCCCCTGCACAAAGGAGGTTCAACTACTGATCCAGGTAGCTACAAACACATAAGTCATCCTAGCCCCATATGTAATCATTGAACATGATAATGGCAGACATAGGTAACCTGCAAATGCTGGACCCATCACAATTTGGCTTTGTTAAAAGAACGTCATGCCTATTAAATCTGTTGGACTTTTTTTGATGGTCACCAAAGGTTTAGAGGAAGGTAAGACTGTGCACACAGCTTACCTCAACTTGGCCAAGGCTTTTCATGCAATCCCCCACTCAGGCATTATCAATAAGCTTGCTAACATAGGTATAGACCCTTTTATCACCCTTTGGATAGTCAACTGGCTCACTGATAGGACCCAGGATGTCAAAATAGGTGAGGCCACCTCAACCAAGAGACTCATGTCAAGGCTGGTAAAGCAGCGTGATGCACTAGATCTTCTTCATTTCCATATAGCCATCCAAAAGGTGCCGTGCCATATATTAACTCGCTATAGAACTCCCTCCATGACCCAAGAAAACTACAAGGCTTATCTACAGGAACTGATATTACTCAGAATTAAACCCAATACCATTTTCCTATGTGATCTAAACTATTCAGCTATAAAATGGGAAAACTACACCATCACTAGTGCTCAAGCACAGAGATCACTGGACTTTATCAATATAAGTGCCCTGGAGCAATTAGTCAGAGTACCCAAAACAGACAACAACATTTGTGATCTTATCATTACTAATATGGCGGCATCTTGTACCATCCCTTTGCCTATCTTCATCACTTTTTAGGTTGGAAGATAAAGCCATCTCCTTCAAACTAGAACTGACCCTGTTCATTAATGATCTTCCTATTACCTGTCTGCATTAATGATCTTCCTATTGCCTGTCTGCATGTCACCATAGTTCAGTACACTGATGACTCCACATTGATCTGTTCTGCCAATAACCTCACTACCCACAACAAGTTCCTCAAGAATCTTATACCTCCTTAGAAACCTGGCTTGATAGATCACAACCATCCTTAAATGTCAAAAAGTAAACTTGTGCTATTTAACCCTAGGCAATTTAACCCCCTAACACACAGTTTTTCCATTCCTTTAAAAATAGCACCCAGATAGAAATAGGGACACATACCAAGTTACTAGGAGTGATTATAGACAATCACTTGAAATTCAGTCAACACAACAGAAGTTAGGGATGTATACAGAGCCAAGCATTCCTTTACTCAGCCAAGTCAGGCTGCCATCACTATAGGATACGTACTCACAACCCTCCTCTATGCTTCCCTAATACTTAGTAATTTAAATAACTCCACAAACCACAAATTTCAGCAATGTTATAACAAAACTACTAAACTCACTGCAAATGCCACCTACAGAGCCCATTATTGTTCATCACTCAAATATCTAAATTGCCTGGAACTTCTAAATGATCTCTCCTATTGCCAGATGTCGATAGTACACAAACTACTCTACAAACCTGAACAATCCCCTAGTCTTGCAAATGTCATACTGCCTTATTCTCCAACCAGGACCTTAACGTCTTTTGATAAAATGCTTCTAAAGACTGTCAAGTCCAAATATAAAGCTGGAGATCTATAATACTCCAACCAAGAATAAAGCTGGAGATCTATTATACTCCAACCAAGAATAAAGCTGGAGATCTATAATACTCCAACCAAGAATAAAGCTGGAGATCTATAATACTCCAAGCAAGAATAAAGCTTGAGATCTATTATACTCCAACCAAGAATAAAGCTGGAGATCTATTATACTCCAACCAAGAATAAAGCTGGAGATCTATAATACTCCAAGCAAGAATAAAGCTGGAGATCTATTATACTCCAACCAAGAATAAAGCTGGAGATCTATTATACTCCAACCAAGAATAAAGCTGGAGATCTATAATACTCCAACCAAGAATAAAGCTGGAGATCTATTATACTCCAACCAAGAATAAAGCTGGAGATCTATTATACTCCAACCAAGAATAAAGTTGGAGATCTATAATACTCTAACCAAGAATAAAGCTGGAGATCTATAATACTCCAAGCAAGAATAAAGCTTGAGATCTATTATACTCCAACCAAGAATAAAGTTGGAGATCTATAATACTCTAACCAAGAATAAAGCTGGAGATCTATAATACTCCAAGCAAGAATAAAGCTTGAGATCTATTATACTCCAACCAAGAATAAAGCTGGAGATCTATTATACTCCAACCAAGAATAAAGCTGGAGATCTATAATACTCCAACCAAGAATAAAGCTGGAGATCTATTATACTCCAACCAAGAATAAAGCTGGAGATCTATTATACTCCAACCAAGAATAAAGCTGGAGATCTATAATACTCCAAGCAAGAATAAAGCTGGAGATATATTATACTCCAACCAAGAATAAAGCTGGAGATCTATTATACTCCAACCAAGAATAAAGCTGGAGATCTATAATACTCCAACCAAGAATAAACCTGGAGATCTATTATACTCCAACCAAGAATAAAGCTGGAGATCTATAATACTCCAACCAAGAATAAAGCTGGAGATCTATAATACTCCAACTCAGTTACTAGAAAATGGCACTTCCTTTCTATCTCATTAAGAAATACTGTAAATATTAGCCAGTAAAAAACAAAAGAAAAGTCTACCTGCACCTAAATCAATCTTGGCTTTACACTTGTGTCACCCCAGGCTACCTATTACCTATTAATAACAGCAACACCGTTATCAACCTTCATGTTTACTTTATCTTCTCATAGACCCTTTTGTGACTTTCATCCTACAAACATATCTTACTTATATATGCACATAGCAATAGTCCAGATCTACTATTCTTTGTTGAAATTTCATTATTTCGAGAAAGAAAAGTAGAGAACCACTTACGCAAAAGTGTACATAAACAAAAGTGCACTTTCATGAATATCAGTTCAATGAACTGATAAAAAACAGAAAAAGGAAACACAAAAACACTGTCTTGCAACCTCCAATACCCCCGCTACTGAAATAATACTAACTCTGAGATCGCACTACAGTGGGGAAACAGGTAAATTCCCTTTTCCTCACTGTAGTGTGCTTCGGTGATGCACTGCTCCCTGTTTTCTGTCTTTACCGGTTCAATGACCCGATATTCACAAAATTGCAGTATTGTTTAAGTACGCTTTCGTGTAAGTGGTCCTCTACTTTTCTTTTTTTCAAAATAATGATACCTCGACAAAGAAAATATAGACAAAATAGTCTTTATCCCCACCTACTGCCCAAGTCAACTCAACTCTGCACATGTTTACCCCAGATCATTTATAATGATGATATAACTTAAAACCTTTAACTCTCCTATGTCATATCCAAGGCACACGTTTGTGTATGATCAACCAGGGTTTCTTGATCTACATAATGTTTTTCATGAATCTGTTGTCTTAATGAACACACATTTGCATTTGAAGCTTTACAGTTTTTCTTGTGCAAGTATTTTTCTTTCAATTAATTTCTCTCATAATCTTTTTGAATATCTTCTGTCTGGAAATTCTGGGCTTCCTGCATAACAGTAGCAATACATAATTTCTTTCTTATCCTCAACAGTCCACTCTGTTATATTTGTGGCTCTTTTGGCCCATCAGTTTTTGTGTTTTTTGTGGGCTACTATTTAGTTTTACAACAGAGGGGCCATCCTCCCACTGAGCCTGGCATAACCCCAACTGTAGGAAAGTTTTGGTGACTTGAGGATTCTACATTGTCATTCTTTCCAGTCCTGGCACCAGTGCACCTACCAGGATTGGTCACTTTCTTATCCTGGGACTTGTGCACCCAGCTGTGTTTTTTTAGCCTACTTCTGTCCATGATATATGCTGTATAAAATGCAGTCTATATATCAGTGCCAATTTTGTAAAAACAGGGTCCACCTTTTGAAGGTACTCACTAAGAATTGAGGATGAATTCAGTCCCAGCAGAACAACTCTCCTTTGCTTGCTGATTTTGTCATCTCTCCATCCGGCCCCCAGTATTATACTTCCTATGTTGTTAAAGTGGAGCCAATCCCTAGAAAATGTATGATTTATTCACAAATTCCTTCCCCGCTCCACAAAAATCATTAATAATGCCCTTCGCTAAGTGCTGAATCTCTCTTGAAAGAGATAAATGAAACAGCTGGAGGAACATCTGTAAATACCAAATCAAACCTATTTAACAAAATACTACAATTTTCTGGACAGCACCCTTACATTGTTCAACTGATGTTTATCAAATGTCATTAATTTCACATATAACAATGAAAACATCATGTGTTTTCTACTTGTGAACACTATCTGTAATGCCTCATGGATATACATAAGTCTGCAATCTGGTAAATAGGACACCAAATATGCATTAATTCTTGGCAGGAACATCTTTTATACTTTAGAGATTTAACTCCAATCACTCAGACCTGTCCACTACATGCAACTGTTGCTATGCACTAGTAGTGACTATTGTTTTGTTCTAGTCTGCCTTCAGGTATAGTACAATACTCATGCTTCTGGTGAAATCGCATCCTCCGTGATCACTAAAACGTCACTTCTTAAAGAAGCATGAACAGCAGTTGTACACTTCTTCATCTGTCTCTCTCATCTTCCTCATCAATGTCCTTCTTTTGTTTCCACAAAGCATCGCTTTGTTCCATGCAAACCCAGATTATTAAAGTATAACTTCTGTCAGGTTTAAAACTGGTTTATTATCTACATCTGTTGAAATACATTGATACCCCTTTAAATTCCCGAATACGTCAGACTCAAACTTGGTACTATCACAATAGTTATTATGTTAACAAGCCACAAGTTTTCCATTACTAACTATATATTTAGTAGGGAAAAGTAAAAAATCTAAATTTGTATTTGAGGCTTGACATAAATATAGGTTTAGAAATGCAGCCATATTAAAACAGGCCTTTATCTTAATTTTATATTTCACATTTTATATGCAGTTTCAGTAAATGCAGTTTCAATACAAAGGAATGTTTCAGTGGGGATACAAATGAGCTCAGTGAAATAACCATCAGGTTAAAGTACCGATAAAGACAAAATGAGCTAACAGTTTGCAGAACATTTTGGGTACTAGCAGATCTTGTTTAGATGGTATGAGGCTTGGGAGCTAAGGTTAAAGAGGTGTGTAGAACTTGTGGGAAATTTACAGGGTTTTGCTATTATTAGGAGAGACTTTTCTAGACAGAAGTCAGTCAGTGAATGCAGCCCAGTTTATTACTGATATTTTGGAGGTTAAATATAGAAGTTTGGCACTGATACGCAGAAGTAAGTACAGCAAGCTTAGTCTGGGTATAATTATATCTGCTATTCAGGAGGAAAGAAACAATTCTGACTTCAGAGTTACTATGGACAGTATAATTCCATTTGTTTCAGCACTGTTATTTGAGACATTAAGACTTCTTAGGATCTTTTTGAATTACTTTATCTACCCCCCTCCATATGCTGCTACTACATGATAAACACAATTATCAGACTTGTCTGTGCAAACTTTTATTCTAAAAGGTAAAACAAGATTTGGCACATAAAGGAAAAACTGAGATATCTGGCATTTGTTCAGCACAGCTTTGGGCAATTAAATAAAGATATTCATTACAGGCATGTTGATTCTTACAATGGCACACCAATATGGAGGTGGTGGGGACTGAGTCCCAAAACCCCATAGCAAACCTGCAAATCTACAGTTGTTCATCAGCAGACAGACTACATGTACTTACAGAGCAGTGGTGTTCCTTAAGGACATTACTTCAGAAAACATCTCTAGTAAAGTATCAAAAAATGTCATACTCTCCATTAACAGCAACATATCAGAAAACTTCCCAATCTTCAAACAAGATGACAGACGTTCAAGTTTCCAGTGTGACATCAAAGAGCCAAGGGAATCCTTACATGAGAGAATTCAAAGAAATTAAGATCAACCTGGCCACTGTTTCAGCACCCCTTCAATTTTCCTTATGTGAGCATTTATTTTTATTACAAGCATTTTCTAGCTTAATCAGGCAGTAAATCTCAGAAAACTTTGAAGACCTCTACATTAAAAGCAGCAGTAAGTGTAAATTCTATAACTATGTCAGACAATAAATATAAACATGGTTTAACAACTTCTAAGGTAAAAGCACCAGTAAATGTGTGGTTTAAAGTTAAAAACTGGGTAAAGCAGTAAAAATAGAACTGTGTCCCAGAAATGTCATTTAAATATCAATGTTATTAGTTCAAGAATGTTAAATCTTTCTGGATGCAAAAGAGTTAAACACAGAAGCAAACTGTAATGAGTGAGGCAGACATGCTCATGATTTGCAGTATGAAACATTGTTAAAAGAAACTACAATATATTCCATTTCTAATCTCAGTATGGTTTCAGACTTAACTAACATGAACATTATAAAAAAATCTAGTTCACACCCTTTAGAAATCAGTATAAATGTTACAGCGCATGTAATGGAAAATGCAGAGTTAAGTCACAGTACTGCAATCACTGCTTAGCCTGACTTAAACACAGCCAGTGAATGTGACATGCAAATCTCAGGGCAGAACACGGAGCAGACATTTCAGTGTCTCAACAATGTTAACAGTATGATTTCAGATACAAATGATCACAATGCAATAAATTCCAGTTTGTTGTTTTCAGAAACAAGTGCATGTATTGTACTGAGGTGGGATCACTTTGATAAAGTAAATGCCATTGTAAATGATACACAGACTTAGGGGCAAATTAAGAATAAATGTGTACCATAACTCATGTAAATGTTGTCACTAGTGCTATGGAAGAGGATTTTCTGAATATCTGTAAAGGATAAGTCGAGCACCAAACCAGATGATTTATCTGTCATTGTTACAGTAGAGAGATATGTCAAATTGTATATTTCATTGTTACAGAAAAGGAATTATGGAACAATGTACTGATTAATACAGATACATCAGTTTCCATTACAAACAGACCTCTAGCAGAGGACACAAGAATATCATGTTGTCAGGATTTGAAGGGTCAAAGGTTACAGTGGCGAGCAGTTCTCAGTGTGATGGTACCGTACTAATTATAGATATATGATCAGAATTAAATGTTACTTCAGTAACAAGATTTTATGGATAAATAAAAATGCTACAGCTTAAACAATAGTGCAAACAGATGACAACTGTAAAAACAATTGTGTGCATTAGATTGTGCAGGTGATGTACAGATGTTAAAAAATCAGTTACTAGAGAAATACACAGATTCATGGGCTAAAGACAAAATAAATTCTGGTTCAGTTGCCACAGCTGAAGTCTAGGCAGGAAAGTTACCACCTTTTCAGAGACAGTCTTATTCTAGAAAAACAATGACAGACTGAAAAGGAAAATGAAATTGACTTTTATGACTTGTAAGGGGAAATGTGACAGTTACAGGCTAGTACCAGATGTAAAATCTGTGAAAGTATTTACCATTCTGATAGCACATGTTGTGTATGGTACACAATTAATGACAGTCAAGTTAAATTCACAGAATAAATAGTTTACAGAGACAGATCTGGCAGATGAATTTGTTTGCTATTGGTTTGATTCAGCACCATCATCAAGGCCATTACATTTTGTTAATAATGTGTTGCAATGCATAAATAATATCTTGATACGGAGACAGAAAAGAGCATTTACAGATATTAAATTTGCTAGTTTTACAGAATGTAGAATTTAAAGTCAATATTACATTTTAAAAGTGACAGTACAGTCAAAGGTTCTGATTCCATCCAAGAAAAGTGCAGCACAAATGTCATGTGTCAGTGAAGCCACTGGTTCAAATCTCATGTAAGGACATATTGCAATGCAATACAATTTTAAAGCATCATAATCAAGTAAGTTCAATTCTAGTAGTAATTAGTATATGCAAATGGTTCAACATTTTATAAATTACAGTCTGAGGGCCACAAGATAAAAAAATTCAACAGTTAAGATTAATTTGTTAAAGGTGTAGAAATACAAAAAATGCTGAAAAATTAGTACAGTGTTAAATTATTACTTTAGTTTCATTTGAGTTTATGCCACAGAGAAAAAATACCACTGAGTTTTCCATTTGATTCATTAATAAAGTTACAGCCGTTCTATTTCACTGTAGTACATTATCAGTTTAGTTACAGATCTACAAGGATTTATTTATTAGTAACATAGGTTTAATTCAAGCAGAAGAAATGTGTATAAAGTCAGGGCAACTTTATATGCTATATAAATTATATAATTAGTAAAACTGCAAATGTTATTTTAAGAACCTAATACTGTTTTTTTCACATTTTTACAGATATTATAACAGAAGGACAATCTAAATTGATCACATGTTATGCACTTCATTTTCAAGTTTTTTAAAGGTTCGAGATATTCTGCCCACAGCTTTGTCATATGGGTATGGAGAGGTCGGGGAGCCAAATCCTTTGTAATAAAGACTCTGTATGGACACGGAAGGACATTAGGGTAACTTTTCCAGTTATGTCATCGGTGACTTGTACAATACAGAGTAAGGCTTAAACTTGCCAAGAGCTGTGGTGAACAAGTCATGAATCAAGAATACTGGATTATGGACAGAAAAGACAAATAAAGACCATGAAACCCAGAAATAAAGATTATTGGTTTATCAGTGTTCTTTTAACTATAAACAAAATGCAGTTAATTGCATGTATTATTCAGTACATATACAGTATGCTAACTGAATTTATGTAAATTTGTTTCAGTTATCTAAAGAGAAGTATTCTTCGGAGTTGTCATGTATATAAAACAGTTGTGCATTTATCCAGATCAGTTTAGTGTTAAAGCAAGGGCATTGCATGTACAGATGCAGAGAGTGTATTTTTGCAAATTTCAATTTCAAGTTATGTTATCAGACAATTGCATAAAAGTATCAGATTTCATTTATGTGTTCAGATGATACTGGCAGAAAAGGGCATTCCTCTAGTAATAGCTTACTTGATTTCAAGAATATAACATTTACACAAAGCTATTTCAGATGTGCAGCATAAATGTACATCACTTTAAGGTCAGTTTCAGTCAGATTTCAGACTATAAAAAATCAAAAAACAGCAAACAAACTAGGAAATTAAACCACAAATCCAGCGTGCTAGTATCCTCCTAAGTTGCACAACAACACTTAAAATCCACTCAGATAATGAAGTCAAGTGATAGAAATCTTCACAACGGCAACGTAAAAAATACTACTTTAATAAAATGTTTTAAGAGCTTTTCGTTTGCTTCAATTAGCTAAACTTCTTCAGAAACATTGTGACCATAGGTTTAAAGATATCCTTTTATAGTCACAGCTGATCATTAATTTACCAATTACACAAAATAAAAGGCACAGGAACAGTAAGCCTGACAACAACTTGAAAGACTTACTAAGATTGCTGCAGCAGCTTTATACATACACTGGTATAGACCAGAAAAATACTGAATAGCAAATATATATAGAAAATATATATAAAAAATATATATTTATATAAAAAACAGTGATTAATATAAGACATTAAAAATATTGAAAAAGTTATATAATATAATATAACTTATAAGCCCAGTTATGCATCAGAGCTAAGTTGAATACTAGACCGAATGTTACTACTAGTACTTCTTTTATAAACTGCTAGTAGAAAGTCTCTAAGCTGGTTTACCCATAAATATGAAGTGACCTTTACCTTAACTACCATAACTTCATTTCTTTAAGGTTTTTAGTTTTAAGATACTACTAATAGAGCAAGTATCATTCAGACCAGGTGGATAGCAAGCATTAAGTCTAACCTGCCAGTTTAATTCAAGTTCCTCTAATTTCAGAGGTCTAGGCCCTCCTCTACTATCAACCTTTACTGGATCTATAATGATGAATTTAAAAGTTTGTTCTTGGTTAGTGCAAGAATGTTTGGCTAAAGCATTATCCAACTGCTGTTTCTTGATTGCATATTGGTGTTCGTATATCCTATCACGGCGCCTCCGCTCCGTTTTACCCACATAAAAAGCAGGGCACAATTTGCACTTAGCAAGATAAACGACAAAGTTGGAATTGCAATTGAATCTGTCCTTGATTTTATATTGTAGGCCATTAACGTTCAAACTATTGGTCACATCAACAAATGTACAATAGTTGCAACATTCGCATTTTCTCATGCCTTTACATCGAGTGATAGAGGTGTTAGTCTGTTCGAAAATAGATTTCAAATTTCGCCCTTGTCAAAGGAAAAATATACTTTAAAAATGATCAAAACACGGCAGGTTCAGGTCAAGGCACTTTAATCTTGCAGCAAGGAGACAAAAACGTGCTATTACAGAGTTTGTCTAACTAGAAACAGGAAATACTTTCATTTTTATACACTTTCTAATAAGACATTGCCTACCAAGCTGATGCAGCAAATTACAAGTCTTTTCATCATCACTTATTGACCATTAGTCTCATGAATTTCTGCTGATTTATCAATTTTTGAGAGAAACTTCCTAAGAAAACAATGTGGTCTTGGTTACCACCGGTTAGATACATGTTATGTTACCATTCAATGTATTATGGCTAATTCAAGCACAAAGCTAGCAGTTCATTTCTCTAATAATCCTTTGTCTACATTATCTCTAAGCTTCTGCAGCTGTACATGTGCTCATACTTCGAACAGAGCTGATTGTTTAGAATCATTACATTTACAGGATATAGCATTGTTCATTCATTCACTCCTGTCCTAGCAGATAAGCACCTGCTTCTCAAGTACATTTCCAAAAGGCATAAAGATGAATATTGCTGTGCTAGCAACTACTAGGTCAGAGGGCATCTTGCAAGTTTCAGAAAGCACACTGCAGTTTCAAAAAGCATCTTTTTAGTCTCATATGAAACTCAATTTATATATAAAACAGTGCATATAAAATAGAATGAAAAACGTGTTAACTCATTTAGCTTCTGATTAGCATTAAGCATGCACACATTAATACATATTTTTTCTGACATTTGACATTTCCCCCCTGTTAATACTTTTTAATTCTATTTTCAAAAAGAATAAACAGTTTGCTTCTTTTCCTAACCTCTTCCAATCAGGATTTGCAGTTAAGAAAGTCATTCAGTTTAAACTTTATGAAAGTGTTTCACATTCTAGCAGCTCTTCAGATTCAGTACTGTGATACATAGTCTCAGAAGCTGATATGTCTATAAATTCTTTGATTAATTTCTTCATGCAGGGGATTCCACAACAAACACAAACTCCTATTAGGAGTAATCCCACACCAATGGCAATCAAGATGTTCATTAGGATGGAACCCCACCCCCCAAACAAATTCTGGAAAAAGTCCGTCAGAGGGTTTGGGCCTGGTTTGGTCATGGCCGACACTTGCTGAATTACCTCAAGGTGGTCATTAATTTCGTGCTGATGATCTGGTATAAATGCACATCATTCTTCTTCTTTGATTAAAGCGCATGTCCCACCCCTCGCCGCTAGGGTGAAGTCAAGAGCCATTCGGTTCTGGAGCACTACAATTATCATAGCATTCAGTTCATCAGTTATCAGTTCAAGAGCAGAGAAAGTTGCATTACTCATCAATTTGAGAAGTTTAGACAGTTTTCACAGCTCCCAAATCGATTTAACTGCACCATATGCAGGTAATATGCCTGCCCATGATATGACAGCATCACTCAAGTCCATGTGCGTAAGTTTGGTGCCCACACTATGATGGTCTTTCCAGCCCGCCTCGATCTGTCCCATTGGATTCTCAGATTTTTTATCAGTCTTCTTGGTCACATCTCGGGTATTTTGAATATTTCCCTGAGGCAAGACTGCAATGTGTCGTATGGCCGGGACCAGGTACCCCAAAAAACAACTGCCGGACCAATTCTCAGGTAACCATTTATATGCTTTGTTACCACACACAAAATAACAATCCTCTACTTTAGTAGTTACTTTGTTACGAAATGACTGCCCTGCATGAAACATTTTCCTATCTATTACAGATAACTGTTTAAAAAGTACAGGATTACGTTGCACTTGATCAAGAGTCTTATGCATGGATTTAAGAAATGAGTCATAATCTGAACTACAGGTTCCACCCAGATTGTTTGCTTTAGTATAACATTTATATTGTACCGTCATATTACACTTGCTCCAACCCACTTGTATGGTATCATTTTTATAAAAACATACAATTGCCTTTTGTGTCACAGGCAAATACAGTGCTACCTTATCATATGCTTTAATAGATACTGTGTCAAAAAACAGATTTTCCCAGGTCTCATTGTCTCCTAGGGGGATAGCAGTCATTAATAACCCCCCATATGCTGTTGGTATGGCTGTGCAGATCCAGCAGTTTGAAACATTAAAAGTCTCATCATACACATGTGTAATTGCCTGATAAGTGTTAAAGTTTGGGTGCCAGTCTATGAGTAACGCATCACGTTTGTTCAGTTTAACTCATGTGGCTGGAAAAAGGAAAGGCCACAACAAAAAGAACAATGTTATCAGTATAACTATCAGAATAATCATGCAAGTTTTCTGAGGTTGTTCTGCATCCCTGTTTACTCTATACCTGGTCATTTTGTTCTCGTGGTACAACAGTAACAAGGTTTTTGTCCAGTTCAAAGTTCTTAACCAGTTTACAGTGTGTCAGATGGATTCAGGATACTCGCTCTGCGATCTTGACTGCAGTGGTTGTCGACAGTAGTACCTGGTACGGCTCTTCCCACTTCAGAGAACTCCAGTTCTTTTTCTTCACCACCTTCACCCAGACCCATGCACCTGGGGCTACTGCTGCTTCCGATTGCCTTGTTTGCTCTTTATCTGAAACAGAATTTAACTGCAAAAGTTTGTTATTCAAAAATCGCCTCATATACCCTGCAAGTGAACTGTCAGCCTCCTGCTCTGCAGGCATGAGAGGTTTCCATTGAGGTGTATAATATGCCCTCCCAAACAAAACTTGAAAAGGAGTTAACCCTTTTGCATTTGAAGCAGTTCTCATGCTAAACAGTTCCAGAGGTAAACAGTGCACCCAGTTCTTTTGTGTCTCACTAATCAATTTTCAAGTTTATTCTTCAACACCCCATTATGCCTCTCTACTAAGCCTGCATATTGGGGGTGGTATGCACAGTGGATTTTCAATGATATCCCAAAATAGCGACTAAGTTGTTGTATTGTTTGATTTACAAAGTGTGTGCCATTGTCACTATGAATCTTTTCCGGTATGCCAAATCTAGGTATAATTTCTTTAACAAGGACCTTTGCAACAGTAGCTGCATCTGGATTTTTAGTTGGAAAAGCTTCCACCCATTTGGAAAACATATCTATAATGACAAGGCAGTGCTTCTTATTTTCACATTTGTTCAGTTCTATAAAATCCATACAAATAGAATGAAACGGATACGGTGGTGTAGGGAAACTCCCTTGCTTAGGTTTCAATGCCCCTTGTCCATGATGCTTGCTACAAACATGGCATGCTGCACAAAAATTTTTTGTGTAATTAGTAAATCCATACGTCGTAAACACTCGATTCACTAACTGTACCACCCCCCCTGTTGAGACATGGCTCTGCCCATGGCTCAACAAAGCTGCATATCTAAACAAGTTAGATGGTAAGATTGGTTTCTTCTCTTTGGAGCTGTACAGTCCCCTCTCAAGGATTGCTCCTCGTTTTATCCACTTTTGTTTTTCTACATTTGTAGTAAGTGTCTGCATTGTTTTTAACATTTCTAAATATAAAATCTCAGAAGGCTGTAATTCCTCGCTCAAAAGAAAAACTTCTGAAGCTGAAGCTGCCTGTTTTGCAGCTGTATCAGCCCTCGCATTACCTTTTGAAATTCTATCCTGTTGCTTGGCATGAGCTACGCATTTGCAAATAGCTACTTTCTGAGGTAACTGAATAGAGTCTAGTAAGTCTAAAATAAATTGCGCATGATTAATTGGTTTACCAGTAGAAGTTATCATTCCTCTATTTTTCCACTGCTGCACAAAAACATGTACAGTAGAAAAAGCATACTGGCTGTCAGTAAAAATATTTACTTTCTTACCTTCTGCTAAGGTGCATGCCCTCGTCAAGGCAATCAACTCTGCTGCTTGTGCAGATAAGTTGTCTGGTAAAGATTTTGCTTCTAAGATCTCAGTATCAGAAACGACTGCATACCCCACTAGGTTCTGTCCTGTAGGACCCCTTCTGCACGAGCCGTCCACATAGTATGTCACCTCTGCATCATCCAAGGGAACATCTGTAAGGTCTTTTCTAGGTAGTGTCTTTTGCTCAATGTCCTGCAGGCAGCAGTGTGGTTTGCCATCTGAAAGGGTTGGGAGCAAGGTTGACGGATTCAAAGTTGTGCATCGTTCAATTGTCATATGAGGTTGGCTCAACAGTATAGTCATACAGGAAAGATGTCTAGCAGGAGAAAAATATGCTACTTTTTCTTGCAGTAAAATAATCGCGACTGCATGAGGCACTCTCAATGTGAGAGGGTGGAACAACACTACTGAGGCTGAAGCCTGCACTGCCATTGCAGCTGCGACTACTGCTTGTACACAGTGGGGCAGGGATCATGCCACTGGGTCTAACTGTGATGAATAGTAAGCTATGGGGCGTTGCTTGTCCCCATGCTGTTGTGTTAACACTGATATCATATAACCTTGCTTACAGTCTACAGTTTGGAAAAATCGCTTATGATAGTTTGGCAATCCTAAAACTAAGGAAGAAGCTATCAATTGCTTCAGTTTGCAGAAAGCTGCTTCTGCTTCTGGTGTCCACTGTAATAAATCCTGTGCTGCCATCACCTTTTTGAATATTAAATTAGTCAGCGGAGCAGATGTCAAAGCATAATTTGGTATCCAACTCCAACAAAAGTTGGTAGTTCCCAGGAAGGACATAATTTCCTTCTTGGTAGTTGGTCTAGGTGCTTGTAATATTGCTGTTTTTCTATCTTCGTCTAATATTCTACCTTCTTTGGATATTACATATCCCAGGTATTTTACCTGTTTTTTCCAAAGTTGCAGTTTGTTCTTGTTTACTTTGTGTCCTTGAGTAGCTAAAAACTGTAATAATGCTATGGTATCTTCTCTGCATTCTTGCTGGGTGGGGGCTGCCAACAGGATGTCATCTACATAAAGTAAAATCTGACTGCCTCTCGGTGGGACATATCCCGCCAAGTTGCTTGCCATTTCCTGTGCGAATATTGTTGGGCTTTCACAATATCCCTGTGGTAATCTCGTATATGTATACCGTTTCCCCTGAAATGTAAATGCAAACCAATGTTGGCTGTCGGGGTGCATCGGTATTGAGAAAAATGCATTGCTAATATCTACCACAGAAAAATACTTCTGCTGAGGTTTTAAATCATTCAGTAAAGTGTGCGGATCTGGCACCGTTGGTGCCCTGGGTATAACTGCGTCATTCACAGCTTGTAAATCTTGGACCATACGCCATTCCCCATTTGCTTTCCTGACAGGAAATAAGGGTGTATTACATGGTGAATCGGGAGATTCTATTAAGACTCCTTCCTTAAGTAAGGCTGCTATTATAGGTTTGATCCCTATCTCTGCATCCTTTCTCAAGGGATACTGTCTTTTCTGAGGTCTAAATGCTGATTTTGACGTAATAGTAACTGGTCCTGCTGTTCGAATAAGTCCTACATCTGATTTCCCTGTTGACCAGAGAGTCTCTGGTATGTCTCGTAAGGCTTTTTCCTCTTCCTCCAGTAAGAGTAATACTCAGCTATCCTCACTTGCTTGTGAGTGCACAGCTGGGTGTGTCTGTGTTATCCAATTCAATTTCTGCTTCTGTAGTCCTTGTTCAGAGAGTTCTAATTCTGTTTGTTTTTCCCACCTCGTGACTTTTTCTCCTAGGTCTGCCCACTTCGAATTTCTGTTTTTAGTTAAGCTTACATGTGGCAATCGATTAGATTTGTAGAGTGCTAAAAATTCATGGGGCAATGAACAACTTATTACACTGTTTCCTTCTGTGTCCCAGTACAAGTTTCGTAATACTAGCCTATTAGCATGGTTTTTAAACAACTCTTACTCATATTCTTTGTCAGGTCCTGGTCTATTACAGTAATATAGAGTGCAATGCAACAAATGCTGTTTGTCAGTGTCAAGGGAGGGGGATTTGCTGATGGCTACATTTATCAGTTCCTTGGTTACTGCCCCTGGACCAGTCGTAATCAAGTCCTGGCTGTACCAATAATATGTTTCACCCTCCAGTCGCACCACAAAAGTATCCATTTGTCGCTGTGCTTCTATACCCTGCATGGTTGGAGCTACGGCTATGCCAAATATCTGCATTAAGTCTCTGCCCAAGAGATTTACTGGGCATTTTGCAGAAACAACAATTTTGCTCTTCTGGGTCATTCCTAAAATGGGGTCAGTTATTGCTATGTCATGGGAGAGTGGCTCCTGATACGGCTGTCCATTAGCTGCTTTCACTAATATGTAATCTGGTGATTCTGAATCTTCTGGGAGTTTGGAAGGGTGTATCAGGGTCCGCAAAGCCCCTGAGTCACACAGAAATTTTACTTCCCTCCCCTCTACCAGAAGCGTAACTTCCGGTTTTGTGTCTGCTAAGTAGAGCTCCAGACTCAATAACGCTAAGTCCAAAATTTAATTTTCTTCATCATCTATGAATTCATGTACATCTTCTATCCCTTCTGTCACATCCTCTACCCTTGCTACCACATTTGCATTTGTCTTTCCCTGTCTATTCTCATTCAATGATTCCTGACTATCATATAGTCATTCCTCACCCTCCTTATCGTCCATAGTTACCTTTTTATTTAGCCTGCAATCCCTTGCCAAATGTCCCTTTTTTCCACATTTAAAAAATTCACCCCTTTTCTTTCTTTCTTCAAAATCTTCTGATCATTTATCAGATTGTTTATTTCCCTGGGCATTTTTCTTACCCTTTTTCCCAGTCTGTACTACAAAGACTTCTGACCCATCTTCTACTGCAAATACTTGGGCTTTCTTTTTCTTTTTGCTATTAAAATGCCTTTTGGCATGTCTTGCGTATTCAATTAATGACTGTAATCTACTTGTATGATGATCTACCATGTGCTTTGTAATAAAGCTGCTAATGGGAGTAACACTGCCTTTTAAGAATGCATTCTTTAGCTGTTGCTCATATGGGGAATCATGCATTTGATCTTCAGGTACTTGCATTCCACAATGGTTATTAAAACATTCTAATAGTCTAGCATAATATCTATTAACAGTTTCACCTTCTTGTTGTATGCACTGATTAATGCAAGACCAATCAGCCCTAGGCTTCCATTTTTCAGAGATTCTGTCTGTTAGACCTTTTACTCTGTTGTCCAGTTCTGCATTACTATGTGGGAGTGGTCTGAGCTCTGCGTCACGGGGATTCCAGTTGCCACTGATCATGCGCCAATCTGGACCTACAATTTGCCTAACTACTTTTTCTACTTCTTCTCCATTCAAATGGTAACTTAACCTCATACCCTGTAAGTCTTCTAAGAATTTTCTAAAATTAACTTTTGGATGGGGAATTCCCTCTGTGGCTTTCCGGATATCTTCCGATGTCCACGGTCTATAAACTAAGAGAGCCGGATCCTGTCCTGCCTGTCCTGCCTGTGGATTTGGTACTTCTATGAGTGGACATATCTCTTCCTCACTCATAGCTTGTGAATTTCTATTCATTTCATATAATTCAATCTCCCCTCTCAAGTTACGTGTTCATGACCTAGTCTCGATAGGATCCCTGACAAACGGTTTTGATTTTGCAGGAACAGCTGGGTATAGCGGAGGTGGATCAGCTTGTCCACTCGCTTCATATTCTGGTAAGGGAAGCGGAGGGGGCAGAGGAGGGGCTGTTGCTATTACCAAGTTATTATCTTCTTTATCTAAGAACATTGCTTTTCATTTTTTAATCTTTTGTTCCCTGCGATTTGCTTCCTCAAGCCACCTATGTGCCTGAGGGACTCCTAATTGCCGTTGCTTTTTTAGCTGACCTTTCGCGTCTGTTTTAAGTTGTCTGACAAGTTTAATAAGTGAAGATTTATCTAAATTACCATTGAATTTGTATTTATCAACCCATTTTGTATAGTACTTAACATTATCGGCACACTGTAATTGCATATATTTCGCATCTTCGGTTAGGGGCGGGTCTCGGGAAATTTTCGTGCACTGATTTCCCATGTTGTCATAGCTAAGCTGTAAATTGTTACGTAACCCTTCTTATCACGTGGTACCATGATTTTACACCTTTTCACAGTTTATTTAGAATAACTGTCTACCTATTCTATTTCCCTGATCTATGACAAGACAGTAATCATTTGTCCCTGATCTGTGGATGCAAATCTTCCTGACAAAAAGTTCTGTAACTAGTCCCTGATCTAAAACAGAAAAAGGTAAATTCCTCCTTACCTGACCCTCCATGAGTTGATCCACTGGATCATTGACTCGTCCTCCAATCCCAGATCAGAAACAGAGGCTGGCCTCTTTCGAACGACAATTCAGTCGGAGGTCTTTCAAAACAGAAGAGCCGATTTGGCCGCTTCTCCGTACGGTTACATGCAACCGGGCCCAATTCTGACCTAGGCCTAGAGTGAGAGGTACTTTCCGGTCCGAAGAACCAAACTGTCAAAGGAAAAATATACTTTAAAAATGATGAAAACACAGCAGGTTCAGGTCAAGGCACTTTAATCTTGCAGCAAGGAGACAAAAACATGCTATTACAGAGTTTGTCTAACTAGAAACAGGAAATAC
The DNA here is from genome assembly GCF_019279795.1 of Protopterus annectens. Lineage (NCBI taxonomy): Eukaryota > Metazoa > Chordata > Ceratodontiformes > Protopteridae > Protopterus > Protopterus annectens. The sequence continues at coordinate 1,345,469,218 of NC_056747.1, forward strand.
TTTCATTTTTATACACTTTCTAATAAGACATTGCCTACCAAGCTGACGTAGCAAATTACAAGTCTTTTCATCATCACTTATTGACCATTAGTCTCATGAATTTCTGCTGATTTATCAATTTTTGTGAGAAACTTCCTAAGAAAACAATGTGGCCTTGGTTACCACTGGTGAGATACCAAGAAGTAGTTATGTTACCATTCAAGGTACTATGGCTAATTCAAGCACAAAGCTAGCAGTTCATTTCTCTAATAATCCTTTGTCTACATTATCTCTAAGCTTCTTGAGCTGTACATGTTCTCATACTTCGAACAGAGCTGATTGTTTAGAATCATTACATTTACAGTATATAGCATTGTTCATTCATTCACTCCTGACCTAACAGATAAGCACCTGCTTCTCAAGTACATTTCCAAAAGGCATAAACATGAATAATGCTGTGCTAGCAATTACTAGGTCAGAGGGCATCTTGCAAGTTTCAGAAAGCGCACTGCAGTTTCAAAAAGCATCTTTTCAGTCTCATATGAAACTCAATTTATATATAAAACAGTGCATATAAAATAGAATGAAAAATGTGTTAACTCATTTAGCTTCTGATTAGCATTAAGCATACACACATTAATACATATTTTTCTGACAGCCCTCTTCTGAAAGTAACTCTAGGGAACTCACCTAGTTTAGTATAAATATTGGTGTTAGTTTTAAATAGTTCCCAATTCTTCTTCAGTATGTTAATACACAGGTGACTATGTACCGAGTAAGTAGTGATGAAACGTACATTGTTTTCCTTACCTCGACAATTCTATAGACTAACACTCGGCAAATAAACAGTAGAATCACTATTGACAGACCTAATGGGGACACTTTTGATATTCAGAAGTGGCAAATAAACTTTATCTGTTCTTTTTGTTCTAACCTCATTAATTAATTCATCTAGTAGGGGTTCTGGGTAGCCACGATGGATGAACATACTCTTGAGTAGAGAGCATTCATCAAGAAAGTCATCTTCTAAAGTGATCAATCTTGAAGCTCTCACTAACTGGCCCTTGATGGCCCTTGATGAATGACCTCTTCTGGTGTAAAGGATGATTACTTGAAAAGTGGAGAATCATGTTAGAGTACGTAGTTTTTCTACAGATCTTAGCTACATAGCTCTCTAATTCATAGTTTTTAACCAAGCAAATGCCGAGATACGCTATCATATTAGTATTGAATGTATATGTAAACTGTAAAAGTTGTGTAGTACTGTTGAAATAGTCTACTAAATTAGCACCTATCCTTTCCTCTCCATTGATCAAGATGAATATATCATCTAGATAACGTGCGTGCAAGATCAATGACTCACTGAGGGCATTATTGTTGTTATTGAATACAAACTCAGACTCCCAATGTGCCATGACAAAATTAGCAATACTAGCCCTGCAAGGGGACTCCATGGCTACCCCCACTTTTTGGAGGTAGAATTGGTCCTGAAACATAAAGAAATTGTTGGACAGTTCCACGTCGATAAGTTCTGTTACCAACCTGATTTCAACTGCTGGAGCTTTGTGTTTACTAAGCATTAAATCAACCCATTCAATAGCTATCGTGTGTGGGATACACGTATATAAGTCCTTCACATCAATAGTTAGGAAGTTGAAATTGGCATTGAATTTGATGGCTTTAATCTTCTTCAAAAATGACCACGAGTCTTTACAAATTTGTGTCTCATGGACTAAGTATTTTTGAAGTATTGCATCCACTACTTTGGCACAAGAATATGTGGGCGAACCTTGACCATCAACTAATGGTCTCAATGGAGGGTCAGCCAAATTCTTGTGTAACTTAGGAATGCCAAAAATAAACGAGTATCTGAGGTAAGATGTTGTCAGTTAGTTATAAGTATGTTGTTCAATTCTACCCTCAATGTATAGATCTTCAATACAGTTTTTGATCAAGCTCTAAGCTTTGTTCACTTCATACTTGATCTATAATGATGAATTTAAAAGTTTGTTCTTGGTTAGTGCAAGAATGTTTGGCTAAAGCATTATCCAACTTCTGTTTCTTGATTGCATATTGGTGTTCGTATATCCTATCACGGCGCCTCCGCTCCATTTTACCCACATAAAAAGCAGGGCACAATTTGCACTTAGCAAGATAAATGACAAAGTTGGAATTGCAACTGAATTTGTCCTTGATTTTATATTGTAGGCCATTAACGTTGAAACTATTGGTCACATCAACAAATCTACAATAGTTGCAACATTCGCATTTTCTCATGCGTTTACATCGAGTGATAGAGGTGTTAGTCTGTTCCAAAATAGAATTCAAATTTCGCCCTCTTCTGAAAGTAACTCTAGGGAACTCACCTAGTTTAGTATAAATATTGGTGTTAGTTTTAAATAGTTCCCAATTCTTCTTCGGTATGTTAATACACAGGTGACTATGTACCGAGTAAGTAGTGATGAAACATACATTGTTTTGCTTACCTCAACTATTCTGCAGACTAACACTATGCAAATGAACAGGAGAATCACTATTGACAGACCTAATGGGGACACTTTTGATATTCAGAAGTGGCAAATAAACTGTATCTGTTCTTTTTGTTCTAACCTCATTAATTAATTAATCTAGTAGGGGTTCTGGGTAGCCACGATGGATGAACATACTCTTGAGTAGAGAGCATTCATCAAGAAAGTTATCTTCTAAAGTTATCATTCTTGAAGCTCTCACTAACTGGCCCTTGATGACTGACCTCTTCTGGTGTAAAGGATGATTACTTGAAAAGTGGAGAATCGTGTTAGAGTACATAGTTTTTCTATAGATCTTAGCTACATAGCTCTCTAATTCATAGTTTTTAACCAAGCAAATGTCGAGATACACTATCATATTAGTATTGAATGTATATGTAGACTGTATATGTAAAAGTTGTATAGTACTGTTGAAATAGTCTACTAAATTAGCACCTATCCTTTCCTCTCCATTGATCAAGATGAATATATCATCTAGATAACGTGCGTGCAAGACCAATGACTCACTGAGGGCATTATTGTTATTATTGAATACAAACTCAGACTCCCAATGTGCCATGACAAAATTAGCAATACTAGCCCCGCAAGGGGACCTCATGGCTACCCCACTTTTTGGAGGTAGAATTGGTCCTGAAACATAAAGAAATTGTTGGACAGCACCATGTTGATAAGTTCTGTTACCAACCTGATTTTAACTGCTGGAGCTTTGTGTTTACTTAGCATTAAATCAACCCATTCAATAGCTATCGTGTGTGGGATACACGTATATAAGTCCTTCACATTGATAGTTAGGAAGTTGAAATTGGTATTAAATTTGATGGCTTCAATCTTCTTTAAAAATGACCATGAGTCTTTACAAATTTGTGTCTCATTGACTAAGTATTTTTAAAGTATTGCATCCACTACTTTGGCACAAGAATATGTGGGCGAACCTCAACCATCAACTAATGGTCTCAATGGAGGGTCAGCCAAATTCTTGTGTAACTTAGGAATGCCAAAAATAAATGGGTATCTGGGGTAAGATGTTGTCAGGTAGATATAAATATGTTGTTCAATTCTACCCTCAATGTATAGATCTTCAATACAGTTTTTGATCAAGCTCTAAGCTTTGTTCACTTCAGAACATGAACTTAAATCATAAGAATTGGTATTCAATAATCTGTTCATACGGTCTTGGTAGTCTCAATTATCAAAAACTAACAGTCCCCCTCCCTTGTCTGGTTTGCAAAAATGCAAACCTTGAGTTTTTATATATACTAGGAATTCACGTTCTTCCTTACTCATATTATAAGAAGTCCTATACCTGTACAAATTGTTAACCAAATGTCGAATATCTAGTTCACAAAGTTGTTTGAAAGTCTGCAATAATGGGACCAAAGGGGGATTATAAATGCTGGGGATGTAAAACTTGTCATGGTCCACAGTATTCAACAAATTATCAAATAGTAGGCTAAAGTTCAACTTCCTAGCAAACATTTTGATATCAATGATAGTGTTTACTGTATTAATTGGTTGAACTGCGACAAACGTAAGGCCTTTAGAAAGGAATTCAACAATATCTACACTAATCTCAATAGATGAAAAGTTATATACTTTAAAGTCACATGCTTTATTCATAATGACTACTGGATGTTGCTGCACTGTTTGCCCATCTAAAGGGAAATAGTTATCAAAGTCCAGTCATTGGTTGCGTTACATACCAAACAAGGGAACTGTAACATTATCATCAGTCATACAGACTGCATCAAAATGTTGACTGCAGACCATTAAGTTTTGATCTTGTTGGATTTTTGTTGTTTGTTTGTTTGCTGGTATGGTTGAAAATTGTTCTGTTTGGGCCTGGTACCTGTGTTCAGACCCTGCTGAAAATTCTGCTGTTGATACAGGTAGTCATTAGATTTTTGGCCTTGGTAGGCGCTACATAGTCTGTCACTCCATCGAGTATCACCTTGGTCGGAAGAAAGTCTATTAGTGTTAGGTGGACTATTATTAACTGGAGGTTGTTTATCACGTCTATCATCAAATGAGTGTGGCCGCTCATCAGAGTCGCCACTACTGTTATTGCTTGTGGGACTAATATTTGGAGGCATACTTTGTTGATTAACATTAGTGTGATTTTTTCCTCCAAACCTGTGCAGGTGGTGGGTCGGGGTAAGCAGTCCCAGAAGCGTATGTTTTACTGTCTCTATCCAACTTTTTGGTTTTATTCTTTCTTAATTTTGTAATGCAGTGGTCTATGCTTGTGAACACATGGCCATACTCGTATTTGTACCTACTAAATTCTTAATCCAACTGGATACTTTTATCAAGGTCTGTAACACACTGTGATAATTCATCAACCCACAAACTGTAGTGCTTAATCATTAAGTCAAGCAGTTCAAAACCTTGACGGTCGAACAATTTATTTAACTCATTATGGAATGGAGAGTTAGGTATTAATCCCGTAGGGTAAGAATGCCATCGTAATCCTTTTGGCACCACCCTACGGGAGACACATTCACAAAAATATGCAATTTCTAATTGTAATTTCCTTAACTTAATTAAATGCTAGTCAATTTTTTTTAACTTTGAAACAATGTTATCAACAGGTGAATTATTACCGTGAGCTGAAGATACACCATTGTTCTCATTACGAGACTCTTGTGTGAAAGAAAAGCCATCTGCTATCCATGAAGCAAGTGTAACTGCTTCACTGTAGTCATCTGTCCTAGCTTGTGCGCATGTAGTTACAGTTGAAGAGGTGTCTTGTGAAGCTACTGTAACTGGGGCTATAGAATTTGACTTATTTGTATCATCTGGACGTAGCGCTATATGTGGATCCATACTAGAAATTGCTGGCACTAAATGCGAAGTTTCACTAGTAGTCACAATAATGCCATTTTGTCTAATAGGATCTGGAAGATTATGCACACTATCTAGAGGTATATAAACAGCATCCGACTGTATATTCCGCATGTTGTTAGCGTGTCTCCTAACATCCGTTGAAAAGCTGTGGTCGGTTACCTTCTCCTGTGTGACCGTTGTAAGCTCCAAATGGCCACTATGAACAGGCGAACGAACATGCTGAGCTTCTGCAGGTGTTGAAATAAGATTCTGGCGAATTTCGCTTTGACTCTTATCGAGTTGGTCAAGTCTTTTAAAAATAGAGTTGATCTTGACGACTAATGAATCCAATAAGTTATTAGAGCTCGGACTGCAAAGTACATCCTCCACATCATCAGAAGGGGTGGAAATGTTGCCGTTGATGATGTTACCTTGAGATTTCAGCAACTCTGGTGTGTTGCTTGGTTTGAACGGAGTGGAAAAAACTGCCGAACCTGTAGCCATAGTCAAAATGCTAAAAAATCAAAACACAGAAAACAAACTAGGAAATTAAACTACCAATCTAGCGTGCTAGTATCCTCCTAAGTTGCACAACAACACTTAAAATCCACTCGGATAATGAAGTCAAGTGATAGAAATCTTCACAACGGCAACGTAAAAAACACTGCTTTATTAAAATGTTTTAAGCGCTTTTCATTTGCTTCAATTAGCTAAACTTCTTCAGAAACATTGTGACCATAGGATTAAAGATATCCTTTTATAGTCACAGCTGATCATTAATTTACCAATTACACAAAATAAAGGCACAGGAACAGTAAACCTGACAACAACTTGAAAGACTTACTAAGATTGCTGCAGCAGCTTTATACATACACTGGTATAGACCAGAAAAATACTGAATAGCAAATATATATAGAAAATATATATAAAAAATATATATATATATATATATATATATATATATATATATATATATATATATATATATATATATATATATAAACAGTGATAAATATAAGACATTAAAAATATCGAAAAAGTTATATAATATAATATAACTTATAAGCCCAATTATGCATCAGAGCTAAGTTGAAAACTAGACTGAATGTTACTACTAGTACTGCTTTTATAAACTGTTAGTAGAAAGTCTCTAAGCTGGTTTACCCATAAATATGAAGCAACCTTTACCTTAACTACCATAACTTCATTTCTTTAAGGTTTTTAGTTTTAAGATACTACTAATAGAGCAAGTATCATTCAGACCAGGTGGATAGCAAGCATTAAGTCTAACCTGCCAGTTTAATTCAAGTTCCTCTAATTTCAGAGGTCTAGGCCCTCCTCTACTATCAACCTTTACTTGATCTATAATGATGAATTTAAAAGTATGTTCTTGGTTAGTGCAAGAATGTTTGGCTAAAGCATTATCCAACTTCTGTTTCTTGATTGCATATTGGTGTTCGTATATCCTATCATGGAGCCTCCGCTCCATTTTACCCACATAAAAAGCAGGGCACAATTTGCACTTAGCAAGATAAATGACAAAGTTGGAATTGCAATTGAATCTGTCCTTGATTTTATATTGTAGGCCATTAACGTTGAAACTATTGGTCACATCAACAAATCTACAATAGTTGCAACATTCGCATTTTCTCATGCCTTTACATCGAGTGATAGAGGTGTTAGTCTGTTCTAAAATAGATTTCAAATTTCGCCCTCTTCTGAAAGTAACTCTAGGGAACTCACCTAGTTTAGTATAAATATTGGTGTTAGTTTTAAATAGAAACCAGATCCTTTCAATCAAAATGGTACTGTCATAATGAATAAGGCACGAGTAAGCACAACTAAGCGGCAGTAAACATATGTAACACACAGTAAGCATATGCGAGTGCGCTTGTGTGGGTGTAAGCAGCGCCCAGCATAGGAAATGTATATAAGTATGTACAGATGTAATATATACATATATATATATATATATATATATATATATATATATATATATATATATATATATATATACATATAGATATATATATATATATATATATATATATATATATATATATATATATATATATATATATATATATATACAAACACACACACACACACACACACACACACACACACACACACACGACGCACACATATACATACACACACATATATATATATATATATATATATATATATATATATATATATATATATATATACATATATATGATGAATGAATGTCGTAACAATAAAGCATAGACAAGGGATGAGAAGGGAAATAAACAGCAACTATAGTATCTTAGATTGCTGTCAGCATATGCCATATCACGCTGGCCAGGAGTGAGCAAAGCAATGCAACTCACACCACAGGCAGTATATTACCAGTGGGAGTAACATTGTTGAATTGCTAAGTCTACTTTACACACAGATAGAGGGTAGTCCCTGATGGGACTACCCAAAAATTATATAGAGCATTTGGACTTTTGACCATTACACAAACAAGGGCAGGTATGTTCAAAGACTAAATGGTGGGAGAACCTGAGAATACACGAGGTGGGACAATATATGTGTAGGGCCCCTAACGCTCTGGAGAGGGCAATGTTTGGAGGTGTGTCATGACTGCAATAACAACTGGATAATGGAAGTTACGCATGTATGTTGAACATGGGTGGGGAGGAGGAACTATGGGCATGGAATTATGGATCCAGGCGTGGCAGTGTTGGATGGCCCGGTTCTAACTGGACTGCCTCATGGAGATCAGTGAGTTCATAATAGGTATTTATGCATACACACATGCAGACTTCAATATGTAGAAGTACATTCTCTGTAACACATGCACTCCATATGTAGACATAAATAACAGGAATCTGCACATACAAACATTGACAGTAGATGGAATAATAGGATGTGCAGAAGAGGGATGGGATGAAACTGCTAAAACACAAAGGTGTGTACAGTGTCCAAAGTCAGTGCTGTGCTGACGATTATCAAATGTGAGGGCTTCCCCACACATGGAATCATTCCTGTGATCTGCCCGCTACGGCAACGCCAAGTACTAAACCAGTCTATTTGTAAAAGAAATATGCAGAAGACATACATAATTAGGCTCCCATGTGTAACGTGTGCGATACCGCATAGTCATACATATTAATGAATCGTAGTGTCATGCTAACAGGAGTAAGGATGTAATGAAGTATAGAGTCTAACTTGCCATAAACACATGCGTGTTCCATGTGGGGCAACCCAGTAATTGCGATTAGCATTCCTTTGGTCGCTCACATCACCAATGTTTATGGACTAAACGTATGGGAGTTCTGCGGATACAGCGAGTGAGTAAACCGATGGGATGGCTCTATAGGAGAAGAGAGTGGCCACTGTGTAGTGGTGTCGATACACCATGAATCCGACAGGAGAATGGATGACAGCAGTGTTAGGGAGGCATTGGGGTATGTGTTTGGGGAACCAGGAGCCATGGGTATATGGGTATATATGCATATGGAGCAGCACAGCAATAGTGCCCTCGTTAGAGCAACCCCCTAACGAACAGACATTCTTGTACCAAATGCCACTGTATCACATTTCAATTACCATCGGTAATCCATACATGAACATATTGCGACATCTGTCCGTTGTGTAACCTGCTACATATTACTTACAAGATAACTGGAGTTAAGTGTCAGTGTCATAATGAATAAGGCACTAGTAAACTCGGCACATAAAAATCTACTGCCAATCATTAGCGGACCGGAGTTCTGCTGTGGTGAGCCCCTCACCGGGAAAAGCCAAAAGACACAACAACAACAACATGCAGGTGAAGCATATATAAACACCATTACACATGTGTACATGCAGATGCGCGGGGTATGTATTTATTTATTTATTTTATTTTACATTTATTGACTGGGCTAGTCTAACTGGATATATGTCCATTTTCGGTAGAGGCCCGGGGAGAAAAGCTTCACATAAGCAAAATATTAGCAACTACAGGTACAAATAAGTAAAAAGTAACGCATTTAGGTGTAGTACTATTTTAAGGTGAAGAATACAAATGTTTTATAGACAAAAATGAGTGTTAAAGTAGCAGAATAATAAGAAAAAGATTAAACAATAAACAAATTTGAAGTGGTGCACTATTAAGAAAGAGAAATATAAAAAAATACATTAGCAAATATTACAGCTCCAGGTACAGTATTAAGCAGTGAGTTGTCCCATTATCCTATAGTAGCATAGCAACTTTAAGGCAGCATGAAATAAGAAATATAACGAAAGTCTACAAAGATCTTTATATGTGATAGCAAGTTACTGCTGCAAGCAGCAATCTATGCAAGTGTAAAGTTAGTAAAGGATTGAGTGTGAGAGAGAGGTGTAGAGACTAAACATTAGACTAGGTAGGTCTGCTCTCTAAGGCATAGAGAGAACTGGAATTAAATTGCAAAAGGTTATGTAGGTAGGGTTCAGAGAAACTGGTGGAAGGATTAGTCTGGGGTACTACATGTGCATAACCAGTGATTAATAAGGTATTCTCTGAGTTGTTTTTTGAACAGTTTTGCTGAGGAGAGAGATGAGAGTTTCATGGGAAGCAGGTTCCAGGATTTGCCAACAGTATTGGCAAACAGTGAATCACCAGCCTTATTTTGGATTTGACTGTGGATACTAGCACTTTATTGGCTGAGCGAAGGGTTGTCAAATTACTGTAGGGAGTAAGAAGGCTATTAAGTGTAGGAGTATTTTTAGGAAGATAGAGGATCTTATGGGCAACAGTTGTTGAAACTGAAGCTGATTATGAAGTTCTAGCCCACCTAGGTGTTCAAGGTTTTGACAGTGGTGAGTTCTACATGAGGAACCAGTAGCAAATCTGGCAATATTGTTATAGGAGGTAGCTAGTTTGTTAGGGTTGTGTTTTGATAGGTTGGTATAAATGGGAGAGGCATAGAGGAGGGTGGAAATTAGATGGGAGTGGGCAATAGTGGTTCTAGCTGTTGGAGTTAGGAAGGGTTTAATCCTACAGAGGGAGCCTAATTTTTTGTTTACTGTTTTTAGTGTTGTGTTAATGTGTGTGTCAAAGCTAAGACTATGGTCTATTGTTACCCCTAAGAGCTTGGTAGTTGGGTCAGGAGATATAATGATGCCATCATTGGATAAAACTGTGAAGTCAATTGGGGGGGACCTTTGAGTAGGAGTGAAGAGCAGTAGTTTTGTCTTTTTAGGATTCAGGAGGAGGCTATGCTGTAGGAACCATTTTTCTACTGTGTTAAGCACTGTTTGGGTAATGGACTGAAGTTGAGGTGCAGAGTTAGCTGAGCATATTAGTGTGGAGTCATCAGCATATTGGATACATGTTGCTTGAGGAATGATTAGATTAAGATCATTGATGAAAATTGAGAAAAGGAGAGGGCCCAGGATAGAACCTTGGGGGATTCCCAGGGTAATAGGAAGGTGAGAGGATATATTATTTTCCCAAAGCACTGCCTGTTGCCAATTTTCAAGCTAGGATTTAAACCATTGCAAAGCCTGTGTATGTAGAGAGAGAGACTTAAGTATGTTCAAGAGCAGTTGATGGTTGACCATATCAAAGGCTTTTGAAAGGTCAATAAAGAGTGCTGAGCATAGAGTGTTGTTGTTTTGGTTATTATTAATACAGTCGGAAAAGGATAAGAGGGCTGTGGTGGTACTATGATGAGGCCTAAAGCCATGCTGACAATTAGCAAGTAAGTTATTTTTCAATAGGTAGTCTAGTAGTTGGTGGTGGATACATTTTTCCATAATTTTGGATAAAGAAGAGAGTAGAGCTATTGGGCGGTAGTTAGAGAGTTCATGTGAGTTGTCCCCTTTGTGCAGTGGGATAATGTGGGAGACTTTCCAGATTGATGGGATTGTTTGATTGATGTATTGATTTACAGACACATACACACACACACACACACACACACACACACACACACACATACACACACACACACACACACACACACACATATATATATATATATATGTGTGTGTGTGTATATATATATATAAATATATATATATATATATATATATGTGTATAGACATTATATATATATATATATATATATATATATATATATATATATATATATATATATATATATTTATATATATGGTTGCAGACATACATATACATATATATCTATATATCTACATATATATATATATACATATATGTATATATATATATATATATATATATATATATATATATATATATATATATATATATATATATATATATATATATATATATATATATATATATATATATATATAGGTATATATGTTCATAGGTTCGTAGGTTGATACTAGGCTATCTGCCCTAGGGCATTTATAAGCCTAGCCAGAGTGTGTTTGGCTTTTGCCACACTTTTAGATTAGTTGACTGTGCCTCTGTATAGTAGATCACAGAAGATAGCCCTTTTAAGGTTAGTTTACTGTGCCTCTGTCTAGTAGGGACACAGGAGAGATCCCCAGAGTAAACCTATGATCTCACATCCACTCGTCAAGATTTCTCCTGAAGGGGGTCATTGAGGGGCTCTGCCTAACATGGATTGGGAGTTTGTTCCAGAGTGAGGGGAGCCTCTGGGATATGAATCTGCCCCTCCAGCATGTCCTATTTATTTCTGTTCTGAGGTTTAAGTACCTGGAGCATCTAGCTCTGAGGGATTTGAATTTCCTGAGGTGGAGCATGTTCATTAATTCTGCTTTGGACATGGATTTATACGTCACGCACAGATTGCCTCTGAGTAGGCGGTAAGCAACCGAGTAGAGCTGGAGTTTCTTTAGCCTAACTGCGTAGGGCATCTGTTTGAGTCCCTTGATCATCTTGGTGAGATACTTTTGGGGTCTTTCCAGTTGCTTCAGGTGTCGGGTAAGGTACATCCCAAATGGGGCATTGTATTCAACTATGGGTCTGATGAGTGATGAGTAGAGGGGCACAATGACCTCTCTTGATCTAGATGTGAACCCTTTCATGATAAGGTGGGCTATATAGAAGTTCTTTCTAACCACTTTGGCAACGTGATTGTCAAAGGAGAGATTGCTATCTACTTGGGTCCCCAAATCCCTAATTATGTCGTCTGTACTTAATGGATTACCACCTATGTGGTAATTTGTGGGCACTTTGTGTTTCCCAAAGGGGATGACTATGCACTTTTTGGCATTTAGCTTTAGGCCATGGCTCTGGCACCAGTTATCCATCTCTGTGAGACCTTATTGGAGGATGCTTGTGTCAGTCGGTGAGTCGATTATGGCACCCATTTTGCAGTTATCTGTGAACTTGGTCAACCATAGTCCTCCTGTGTTAGTCTGTACCTCAGAGAAATATATACTGAACAAGAGAGGTCCCAGGACTGTGCCTTGTGGGATGCCACTTGTAACTGGTTTAGAGTCTGACATGGCACCTGCAATTCTGACCATGTGGGTTCAATCCCTGAGCCAGTTTGCAACCCATCTTATGACATAGGGGTTGATATTTAAGCTGGTGAGCTTATTTCTGATGCCCAAGTGGGGTATTGTGTCAAAGGCTTTTGCGAGGTCCAGGTAGGCTGTGTGGGCTACCTTCCCTTCATCTATGGCCTTAGTGACTGTTTCAAAGAAGTCGACCAGGTTCAAGAGGCAAGATCTGCCCTTAACAAAGCTGAATTGGGTAGCATCCAGTATTTGGAGGTTCCCAATGTCTTTGTTTATGAGTTCCATGATGATACGTTCCATAGCTTTGCAGACCAGGCTAGTCAGACTTATAGGGCGATAGCTTCCGGGGTCCATTGTGGCACCACCTTTGTGGAGTGGGACCACTGTTGCTGTACGCCATTCCTTAGGTACATATTCTGTAGTAAGGCTGAGATTGAATCGTGACTTTATGTGAGGGTTCAGTTCTTCTTGGAGCTCATGTAAGACGCAGCCCGGGACACCGTCCGGTCCCATTGATGCTGTGTTTTTTGGTTTGGAGAGGGCAGCTCTCACCTGTGCATCTGTGATGTCAGGGAGACTACACTCTGTTGGGATAGACATTTGCTCTTTTGGGGGGGAGAAGTTTGCACTGAACCTGTCTGCCAGGATGGTGGCAATGTCTGTGGGTTCAGTGTATTTTTTGTCATTTTGCACTAACTCAGAGCATATCTGGGAGTTGCCACCCAGGTTCCTGACATAACTAAAGAAGGCCTTGTGCTTATCTTTAGCGTCTTGTGCAATTTTTCTTTCAAAGTTAGCCTTAGATGATTTTATGAGGGATCATAGTTTCTTGCTAGTACTGATCAGAGATACCTTCCCTTTTTGGGATTTTGCTGTATCATGTAGTAGCTTCCTCCTTTGGTTGTATAGCTTATTTATGGCTGGAATCCACCAGACAGGTCTCTTGCCTTTGGAGGAGTGAGTCTTGGTTTTATTTGGGATAGCACGACCCATGCATTCCTGTAGGTGGCCATAGAATGCGTTTGTAAAGGATTCTGCGGTTTGGGCCATATTTTCCACTGGCCCAGGGGCTTTGAAGGATTCCACCTCGGTTTTGAGAAGTGTAAAGTTTGCTTTTGAGTAGTTCTTCACCGTGGTTTCCTTGGCTGGGGGTGGGGACGAGATATGGATGTCCAGTGAGATTAATTTATGGTCAGATCTTAGCAATGAGGGGTATACCACTAGTATGGAACATAGAGTCCCCATGTTGGTGATGATCAGGTCCAATATATTTTCCCCACTTGTGGGAGTGGTGACCAGTTGTTCCATAACATTTGAGTTTATAAATTCTAGGAACCATTGATCGAGGGTGTTGGGGCTTGTGTAATGCTCCCAGTCTATGTTTGGGTAGTTGAAGTCAGCCAATATAATGGTTTTTAGAGAGAACTTCATATTCTCCAGTGTTCTCAAGAAAGTCGAGTGGGGTTCCTGAGTTTGGGAGGGTGGTCTGTAGCAGGCTACAAACTGAAAGGCAGTTTTGCCCACTGTTAGTTGCACATGGATGGTTTCCAATGCTTCATGCAGTGCCACTAACCTGGAGGTGTGGGTATCTTTGAAGAATATGGATACTCCCCCTCCTTTTGTGGCTCGGACCGAGTTTTGGAACCGAAAGGCATGGTATGAGGTATAACCTGGCAGTGCTGGGGTGCTCTCGGGAGTCTTGAACCAGATTTCTGTTACTGCACAGATATCGATATTCTTCATACTGAGGAGAGCCTCGAGTGCATGCATCTTGAGGTTTAGACTTCTGGCGCTGAGCAGCATTACCCTTAGTTTCTTTCTTATATGTGTGCATATATACATACATAAATATGTGTATGTATATATATACATATATATATATATATATATATATATATATATATATATACATATATATATATATATATATATATATATATGGGTCCACTACACAATCCCAAAAGCTCATAATCCCGAAGCCCAAAATCCTGAGACCAAAATCCCGAAAATTCAAAATCCCGAAAGCCCAAAATCCTGAAACTCAAAATCCTGAAAACACAAATAATGCTAATATGTCACTATAAAGACACTAATATCTACCAACTGACCCTGACCCTAACCCTAACCCTAAGGTCCATCACTATCGCACACTCACCTGACCCACACCTAACCCTAACTCACTTAAACCGCTTCAACCCCAATATTTGTCACTATTGCATACATGCCTAACCTCGCCCTAACCTAACTCACTTAAACCCCCTAACCCTAACATAAAACCAACCACACACTTACCTGAACCCAACGCATGACCTAACACAACAGGACTAACAATAGCAAAGCCACAATGACGCGTCACTATGTCCATTTTGTGTTTTCAAGATTTTGAGTTTCAGGATTTTGGGCTTTCGGGATTTTGAATTTTCGGGATTTTGGTCTCAGGATTTTGGGCTTCGGGATTATGAGCTTTCAGGATTCTGTAGTGGACCCATATATATATATATATATATATATATATATATATATATATATATATATATATATATATATATATATGTGTGTGTGTGTGTGTGTGTGTGTGCGTGCATAGATATACAGAGATATACAGCTATGATAGGAAACAGCACACAGGAATGACATATGTTCACAAGCTATGCCAAAGGAAGTGAGGAGCCCAGCTAAGAAACATGAAACACAAAGCATGCCCTTCTACCCCCCCCCCCCAGCTGGACGCAGGAATCACACACGCAAACAATGTAAAGAGTCCACTGCTCCCCAGAACACAGGCAGGATACAACCGGGGGAGTACACAGTGCACATGTGGATTCTAATCATGGAACACAGACTGGAGCATCCCTTGCCGGACACCCCAAAAATTGCCCAAATCAAAAGAAGGCAATAGACCGGCCGTTTTGACCGCAGTGTATACAGACTCGGAATACAAGGGTGGGTAACCCTGACGACCCATGGGCCAAGACAATCATATGGAATGAGTCCTGTGAAGTGGAGAATGGGGAGTGTGTAGTGGTGTGTCCAGAACAGACAAGGACCCAGAGTAAGGATGGGTGCTGTTGAGGAGGCGAGGGTGGGGGAACTATGGGTAGCTACTTATGGGTCTAGGTGCACAGGTGTTAGCTGATGTGGGCCTATATGGACAGCCCTAGGGATGCAAGCGAATGTGTTCATTGGGCAGAGGCGTCACCAAACAAGCAGCCACACCTACTGTGAGACCCACTAAAGCAAAGTGTAATCTATATGGCAAGGAACAGAATAACCAGATGTAGACGTATATATGTAGAGTTATGTGTGTGTATATCTACTCATAGCGACATAGAGATATGCCTCTCCCTCGCCGTAGTACGAATGTATACATACAGAGAAAGAATACAGATACATAGCCACATATGAATATACACATATGCAGACAACCATAGACCCATATGTCATTATATTATTTATATATATATATATATATATATATATATATATATATATATATATATATATTTATAGACTGCGAGATATAAATATACATGTATGCATACATATACAGATATATCTGTATATATTAATGTAAATATATATATATATATATATATATATATATATATATATATATATATATATATATATATATATTTATATGTTACAGTAAATATACACATGTATATAGCTAGGATATGATACAACAGTTACAAGTAACATATGTGCACAGGCCGTGCATATGGTGGTGGGAGGTCCAATAAACAAACATGTAACATGTAGCATCACCCCCCCACCCTCCCAGCTAGGCCAGTGAGACATACAGGCACACAGTAAAGGTAAACACACCACTGCTTCCCAGACTATCTCAGTGGGAGAGACCTTCAAGGTCTAATCTTGAAACATAGACATCAATGTCCCTTGTGGGACACCAAAAATTAATGATCGGAGCCAGTCCCGGTAATGACTTATCAAACCAGGCTGTAGATGTTCATGGACTAGTAGGTTGTGCAAGCCTGATAACCCATGGGTCAACACAACGTACGACATGTGTCCCGACATGGGGAGAGTGGGCAGTGTGTAGTGGTGTGTTGATACGCCACCTGCACCCACAGTAAGGATGCGTGCTGTAGAGGAGTGGCAGGTGGGGCAACTATGAGTATGCAATTATGGGCCTAGGCCTGCAGGTGTTGGCTGGCAGAGCCATATTAGGACTGCCCCAGGGATGTAACTAATATCCCAATATGGGCATAGCTAACACCCAAAACTCCCAACCCCTAAGAGCACATCCACTGGATAGCCATAAACCATTGGGGGAACACATACGGACCATACCATTGAACTGTCCCTGATTACCAGGGACGTCTCTGATTTCAACCCAGATTCTAACTCTGTCCCACCTAAACCCTCCTAGAACTAGTAATATTAGGAGGAATGGTGGTGGATTACACATGAAGAATAACGACAACAATTAAGAGTCATAAACAGCATGTACCTCAGACAATTTGTATGAATTCATATGCTCTGCTTCTGTCAATGTGTCAGGTTAACAGCACCAATAATTGTTATGCCATGTCTCTGATTCAGTCTTCATTTTTCCCCAATCGTATGACAGGTCTGATAGGGACAGAAAGCACATATTCCACTGACTACCTTAGAAAGATGATAGAATAATAGGTATGCAGTAGCATGACTTTGCTTACGGATGTGGGTCCCAAAAACCCAATTACTTGTCTGTATTGAAGAGTCTCAGTTTCCATGTATTAGCCAGATGGGTGCAGATTGTAAGAGGAACACACAAATAATATGAATAAAACACTGGACAGGCCACGCATTCCGTACAGTCAAATGGCATGCCGTCGCCTAATGGGCAGCTATTCTCGATACTGTAGGCATGTAATCCGATGTAA